>NW_020714941.1:0-18016 GCF_002925995.2 Terrapene triunguis | reverse complement strand
AACCCAGAATTCATTTCCTATCAAGAAAAGTTGTTGAAAACATTTTGTGAGGAACTTCTGTTGAGAATTATATTCCTGTGGCTACAGTAAACAATGGACCATCGCCTTCTGTTGTATTTTAAACACACCTGGCAAAATCCATCCCTCATGTAACTCTTCTGAATGCTAAGGATGAATTTGGGCTACTATTTTTAATTTAGACAAATAGTGCCATTTCACATTTCCTTGGATAGAGCTTGATTTGTTAGGGAAATTTAGCTTCGTTAACATTGTCAAGGCTGCTTCCCCACTTTGAACTTTAGGGTACAAATGTGGGGGCCTGCATGAAAACTTCTAAGCTTAACTACCAGCTTAGATCTGGTCCGCTGCCACCATTCCCAAAGCTAATTCCCTTCCGTGGGTAGCCTTGAGAGACTCTTCACCAATTCCCTGGTGAATACAGATCCAAACCCCTTGGATCTTAAAACAAGGAGAAATTAACCATCCCCCCTCCTTCCTCCCACCAACTCCTGGTGGATCAAGATCCAAACCCCTTGGATCTAAAATCAAGGAAAAATCAATCAGGTTCTTAAAAAGAAGGCTTTTAATTAAAGAAAAAGGTAAAAATCATCTCTGTAAAATCAGGATGGAAAATAACTTTACAGAGTAATCAAACTTGAAGAGCTCAGAGGACCCCCCTCTAGCCTTAGGTTCAAAGTACAGCAAACAGAGATAAACACTCTAGCAAAAGGTACATTTACAAGTTGAGAAAACAAAGATAAACTAACACGCCTTGCCCGGCTGTTTACTTACAAGTTTGAAATATGAGAGACTTGTTCAGAAAGATTTGGAGAGCCTGGATTGATGTCTGGTCCCTCTTAGTCCCAAGAGCGAACAACCCCCAAAACAAAGAGCACAAACAAAAGCCATCCCCCCACCAAGATTTGAAAGTATCTTGTCCCCTTATTGGTCCTTTGGGTCAGGTGTCAGCCAGGTTACCTGAGTTTCTTAACCCTTTACAGGTAAAAGGATTTTGGAGTCTCTGGCCAGGAGGGATTTTATAGTACTGTACACAGGAGAGCTGTTACCCTTCCCTTTATAGTTATGACAAACATTAATCAAATAAGTGACAGGCATTTTGATGCCAAGTGTGGTTTTTGTTAGCAATTTAATTGCAAAACAATACCAGTAAATTGGATTAGATCAGAGTTCATGTAATCCCATTAAAAGAGTACAAGGTTCAATTTCCTTAACTACACCTCTACCCCGATATAACGCAACCCGATATAACATGAATTCAGATATAACGCGGTAAAGCAGCGGTCCGGGGGGGCAGGACTGCACGCTCCGGCGGATCAAAGCAAGTTCGATATAACACGGTTTCACCTAAAACACGGTAAGATTTTTTTAACTCCCGAGGACAGCATTATATCGAGGTAGAGGTGTATTTTCAAAGCAGGTAAATTCCATTTGTGTCACATGTAAGAAGAACATGGAGAAATTCAGATGCTTACCTTTAAAAAGAAATGTCTCATCTCTGTCCGTAATTTCATAGGCAGCATCCAAGCCAGATGGCAGAGGTGACCAGAATGAAGATATTAAATTAAAGTCAACTTCTCTGCTTGTAGGGTGTTTGCGCCAGAAGTACCTGATCCAAATACAGTACAACTTGCTTATTAAATCATATCTTTATACATAACAATATGTGAGATTCTAACCATGGCAATAAGAGTTTACAACTTCTACAGCCCAGAGAGTATTGTATATTGGCACACATACAAATTCCATTGCTCCCAAATCATGTCTTCTATGCATTTACTTAGATTTTTGACTTTTGAATCACTTAGGGCTAAAACCTGCCTTTACCACTGAGGTTAGAGAGGGTTCCCTGGCATGGAACAAATGCAGTTCTGCTACACGAAAAGGAAATGGGACTCAGTTCTGCAGCACACCACTGAGAAAGGGAGGTGGTAGAGTTGGGTGAGACCAGAGGATTCCCCAAGATCTACTCCACATACTCGTGCTAGGCTCTGGGCTGAGGATTTTCCCCTGAGAGAGTTTATCGCTGGATAAATCTCTGGATTTCAGGGAAAGCAGATTTCACAATACTTATTTGCCTGCTCTCCTGCCATTAGTATATTTTGAATGTCAGAATACAATATTATAAACTCCTTTAGACTGTGAAGTCTTTAGGCGGAAGCAATCTACACCTTTCTGCAGCACTGAACAAATGATAAAATATAATGATGGTAATTGGTTTCATTATCCGAAATCATCGTTGCAAAGGATGTGCATGTAGACTTGGTATTTGGGATGGCAAATTTTCAAAGTTTAGAAGGCTGCAGTTAAAGATGGGTAAATGGCTAACTTCAGTGTCCCAAGTAATGGGTTCAGAGTCCAAAACTGAGTTCTCCTGAATTCTGAATGTTGGGACCTATTCTAATTTATCCCTGTCTTTTAAGGCACCCTTTCTAATTCTCTCTCTGTCTTCTCTGCATCCCATCCCTCTTCCTCTCCCTCCCTTTTCTTAAGGGAACCAGATTTGTCTCTTTACCCACCAATACTTACCTCTATCCTTTTACTACCATACCATATCCCAGGTCTCACTAAGACCTCCTTTTATCCCACTTTCCTCTTTTTGGGTCCTCAGAACCCACAATCTATTCTCTTTAAGCCCTTGAGAGCACCCGAGTATTAGTGATTTTCCGTGGAGGAATGCTTCAGCTTGGCACACTTACTGCTCATCTCTGGTCAGTTGTTTTAATCAATGAATTGTCCTGGGAATACTGCAGAACCCAAGTACCCAAGTAAAACTTGCCAGTGTTAGATGTCATGATAGAGTCCAGCATATAGAGGTCACAATGAAGAAGTCAGAATTTGTCAACAGTTACCACAATCTTATCTAAATTTGACAAGTTTTCTCCTATGATTAGACTGGGAAATAAGTCTGGCAAGTGTGTGTTGCTGTTATTATTATTATTATTAGGGTTTATCATTTGCATTGTGGTAGTACCAAGGACCCCAGCTATGTATCCTGTTGTGCTAGGTACTGCATAAATAACCAGAACAGAAAGATGGCCCCTGACCCAAAGAGCTTACAGTCTAAGGAAATATCCCTTAATGATCACTTCTGTGCAGGTAAGTAGGAGGTCTGTTGGCACTTGGGAAGAAAGATTGGTGATATTTATCTGAACCTTTTTTGAACATAATAAAAGGTATTGGTTTGACTAACATGCTGGACAAAATTTGGAATGTTTCTTATTTTTCCAAACTATTGTGCCATCAAAGGAAGATTTAAGCAAAAGATATGATGTTGCTTTAAGACAGTCAGCTTACTTGTCTTTAAAGAACATTATTTCTCCACGGAAAGTGGTGACAGCATCGAAAGTCAGATTAGGGCCACAAGTGTTTGGTGGTAGCGGTTCTGTTGGCTCCAGGGGTTCTATGGAGACAGTAGATTCTGTTGGATCTTCAGGGGGGTTAGATGAAGGTCCTAGGGAAAACAGTTTAGAGAAGAAATTAAAACTAGGATTTGATATTATAAAATTCAGATAACTTCAGTGGATCTGTCATTTTTATTCAAGCTATAGTTAATATAACCATTCAACATGGATTTCATTAAAAGTTATTTGAACTTGTTAGAGGCCATAAACATTGAGCGATTAATAATGTTTGATTACCATAGAGGTATTGAATGCCATTAATATCATCCTGATGAAGACGGAAAGTCTTGGAATCAAAGTGTCTATAAACTGGGTACATCAGTGAATCAGGGTGTCTAGAATGGAAGAGTCCCAGTGAATGGCCAAACTCATGCGCAGCCACGAAAAACAAGTTGGAACCTAAAAACAGCAAACAAAATGTATAAAAGAAAGGTAAGTCTTTTCATGTTCTTGCCCATCAATGTGAAATACAAGCCACCCAATTGCACTCAATACAACAGAGGTTTTTAGTGCTTATAGTAAACTCAGATGTAGTTGAAATAAAACTAAGTACAATGAAAATACATTGAAGCGCATCAAAAGTGCAAAGGTGCAGTGCTTGTAGGCCTGATCCAGCACCCAACAACTCCAGCAGAGATCAATGTGGGTGCAGGAGTCCAGATGTTGTGATGCCTTTGGAAAACTGGGGCCTGAGGAAGCTAATTATGTGGGATGGGTTTTCAAAAGTGCTAAAATCCTGTTGGTTTTTCAACACTTCTGAAAATCAGCCACTCACTTAGGTATCTAACTATGGATTTAGGAGTCAAAATTTAGGTGCCTCGTTTTGAAAATCCTACCGAGCCCAGGTATGAAATATTAAGAGTTGGTTTACATACCCTGTGAGCCTTTGGTCCAGTCTTCATCCTCATCAAAGTGAGCATCTCCACCAATACCATTGCCAGGTGCATAGGCATGAGCAACCGTCCCACCAGGACCATCAAAGGGATTGAAATCGTTGTGAACTAAGAATGGAATAAGGTGCAATAGAACTCTTTGTGCGTTTGCAACACTCCAAATTCCTCTGACATGCAATTTGGACAACCCCATTATTTGTCAATTTTTACTGAAAAGCGGAAAGTTTTGACTTTCTAGTAGATCTGCAGACACTAAACAATTGGAAGTGAAACAAAAATCTGTCAAAATGGAAGAGATCATGAAGCAGTCCTTACTGGGAATTGAGTAAGGATTGGAGATGGGCATGAATGCAGGTACAATGGCTTGGTGGGAGGAGAAATGCAAAGGAAAGGAAGGTAAATAAAAATAATGACGAGCTGTTGTACAACTTGTATTTATATAGTCGAACCACAAGACAAGCATGTGAGAAACCAAAATAATCATATGACCTTTTATTGTTCCCTCCACCATCCTCCACTACTTTCTGTTCTCTTTACTCACTGCATCATGTCTAATTATGATCCTGCTACCTTCTATGCACATAGAAGAGAGCTTTGGTGGGAGAAATCTCCCTGAGGATCCACCCACATCATCCCAGTTGGGGGTGGAGTTTGCCCTCCTCCACCACGGAAAAGCCTCCGAGGGGGAGCCAGCCCCAAGCACAGAGCTCTGTGGCCCTTATTTAGCAAAGCACTTTAACCTGTGCTTACCTTTAAGCATGTCAGTAGTCCCAATGACATACATGGAACTACAGTCATGAGTAAAGCTATGAGTAAGACCCACAAGCCCTGATTCTGTGCAGATGTCTGCCCAGGCTGAACATTATACACTATGCACAATCCCGTTGAACTACACACAGTGTGTAAAGTTATGTACAGCTATAAATCTTTGCAATATCAGGGCCTTAGATTGTAAACACTTTCGGGCGGGGACTGTGTTTTTGTGTGTGATTGTATAATGCCTAGCACAATGGGATCCCCATCCTAATACAAATGATAATAATGAATAATAATTTCAGGAAAAATAATTCACAGACCTCTGGCTGGTAATATTTACAATGATTATATACAGATAGATAGATATATTTACCTCTGGCTGCAAAGGAGATCAATATATCTGCATCACCTCTGTCAACCCGGGTAAATGTCAATGGGATCACATTGCTCCAGACTGTAAAAGCTTTCTTGATGGCTGCATCTACATCAACTTGGGCCATATCTGGTGTGTAGTTCAAAATCCTTTCAAATATAATATAGAGAAACAGCTGAGTTCTTTACAATATTGATCATCTACTTGGAGCAACTTGTTTCCCTTTAATTCAAGAAAACCCCTCTACTACTGCATAGTTACCTGTATGTTAGAGTTCTTTTCCCCCATTTTGGTTGTCCTGCAAAGGTGGAGAAATCAGCAACATCAGGGACTCCACACCGGGGTTTCTGCATCACCTCCAGAGTGTTAGAATCCAATTTCCCAGTCACCTCCAATCCAATGAATTCTTGCATTTCTTTGATTTTGTTGACTATGGGACTATCGCTTTTCCATCTAAAAACAGGCTTCCCATCTGTCTTAAAGCTGTAGTAATTTTCCAGGTACTTCTGATGAAACAGATATATATTAAGACACTAGGTTCTTTTTTAGATCTTGCAAAATAATATTAAATATTCTGACATGAGATCTACCCTGGGTTTCTGCTGCTTGTTCCCTCTGTGTTTCAGGAACTCACCTTGTTTAGAAACTTTGTAAAACTGAAATTAGTTCCCATTTTCCATTTATATTAATACCTTGACATTATCTTGTTGTGTGATAATGTGGCTACAAGAGTTCTGCATGAATGTTTTGCAATTGTACAATAGGATCAATGCTCAGAACACATTCAGAATAAACATTTGCCCTGTAAATGGAACATTTTGTGACAAAACACCTTAGATTTACTATCTATTCCAGCACTCCATGCAGTATCTAAAGACAGACAATGACAGATGTTTGAAGAACATGATTGAAAGCATGATTTGCCAATAGCATTACATTTTATCATGTGTAATGATGCAGACAAAATGAAGATCCCGATCCTACAGCCACTTATGCATGAGAATATCTTTACTCCTCTGAGAAGCCCCAAGTGAGCCAAGAAGATTACTTATGAGAGAGGTAGCCGTGTTAGTCTGGATCTGTAAAAAGCAACAGAGGGTCCTGTGGCACTTTTAAGACTAACAGATGTATTAGAGCATAAGCTTTCGTGGGTGAATGCCCACTTCATCAGACGCATGTTGTGGGCATTCACCCACGAAAGCTTATGCTCCAATACATCTGTTAGTCTTAAAGGTGCTACAGGACCCACTGTTGCTGAAGAAGATTACTTGTGTGTCAAGTTATTCACATGTTTAAATGTTTGCAATATCAGACCCTAAACGGGTGTACTGTAATTTTAAATTGTTTCCCGCAAAATAATGTAAAACAAAATAATAATAAGATGCTTCCTGGCAAATGTCTACGGTTCATGATGTCAGCGCTGAATTATTCTTCAGAAATATTGCCTCACTTTGAGCATTGCACATCCATTAAAACAGCACCCAAGGCAAGCACTTTCCAAGCTTTTGAAACCAAGAGCCCCCTTCAGGAAAATGAAACAAGTCCTATCCACCCTTCCACCCCACCATTTTAGAAGGGCAGCCTTGGGGAACCTTTCACGGCCAGTGTGTCACACCCCTCTAGGAGGGCATACTTCTATTCTTTGGGAAATGCTGAACCAGACTATTCACCCCATCAGCATGTATAGGGTCAGATCCTCAGCTGGTGTAAATCAGCATAGCTCCATTAACTTCAATTAACTCCAGCTCAGGATCTGGTCCTGTGTGTCTGCAATCATTACCTGAACAAGCTTCGTCTCTTCTTCCGCTTTCCTTTTCGGATCTATAGGAAAAGCACAAGATGCGGCCCATAGTAGCAGCAGAAACGGAAGGTTCTTCATTCTTTTGCTTCTATGTCTTGTCTTTATGAAGATCTCAATCTCCGCCCGCTACATTCAAGTCTCTCACATATCCCTGTTTATATAATACTTGTGTGCTTCATAAAGTCAGGTGTAGTCTGACTCACAGTTTAGAACAGCCTCCAATTACCAACAGAAGATATGCAAACACTGGTTTAGGCATGAAAAGCTTGACAGATTTTCATCCCATCCCACTCCGCCCCTTTGCAAATTTTGCAATCGGGCAATATGATTAATGCTCAGGAAATAGCTTGATATTCCTTTCCTTTATAAACTCACTGTTTCTTCAGGTAAGAAAAATGTTATTTTAGCTACTTAAAAAATCCAGCCTTGAGCCTCAGAACATTTATGAATGTCCTTAATTTTAAGCATCTGAACAGTCCCATTAACTTGAAACCTCTCAGGTGCTCAAAGGTAAGCACAGATATAAGTCTTTGCAGAATTGTGGCCTCTAATAAGAAACAAAATGAAACCTTGGCAGGTTCCAGTTTTTTTGTAGACAACTGAAACAAGTGTCTTCTACAGTCACATGTATTTTGGGAGAAATCTCATTGTTAATGTAGTGCCATAATCTGCTCACTTTGCCCATTGGAATAGTCCTTGTGATGTAAGACACTGAAAAAGCAGTGCTGATTATTTGCATCACGTCCAGGTTATCTTTAATAAGGTTCTTAGCTCTATTGGAACCACCCATGTCTCTCTCTGCCCATTGCTCCTTCCTGTACTACCAAGCAACAATCCCACGCAGCAATTACAACTTGAATCTCAGGCCTGGTTAAGGTAAACTGAATGCAGGAATTGGGGATGGGGTAAAGGACTGTTGCACCACCACCTTAATTTTGGAGACAGCGAAGGAACAGAACAATAAAAGCTAGAACAGTCCTTAGGAGCTGCTCTATCTTACACCGTGCTGAACATGGTACGGAATAGCAGGAGTGCGCTGTGCTCTGACTATATCTCCTCCTTCAACATGTCCCCCCATAATCTACCACCACAACCCTGGTGCTCCCTTACACTGGGGGCTGTTAGCAGGGCGATATGGCAATGTCCTGCTGGCTCTATCCTAACAGAATCTCCCTTATGCCAGGGGTGATTCCCAAATGGCCAGTTCGGCCTGCTTTGTGGCCCTGGTATACCAGCAAAGCCAGAGTACTGAGCCACCACAGAGCCCCGAATCCGGGCCTAGCTCTTATGCTTTGGATAATATGTTCCCCGCTATTGTCAGGAAGCTTTCTCTCTGCTTCATATGGTGCATGCACCAATCAGCATCAGCATCCTGGATATTGGGCATGAGGCCTTAGAAAGTCCCCTAAAATTCATAAGCTCAAATTCTTCACTAATGGTTTAACACCACCGTCTCCACCTCAGGGTGGAGAATTATCTTTTGTTTCATTCTCCACCACAAAGGGCACAGGCTGCCACAGGAAGTAGGCAGAGGGGCCTCCATCCAAAACATAGTGAGAGATGGCAATAGAGGAGATTTCTGAAAGGAGAGGTACATACATTACAGAGACATTTGCTGAATTATTTCCCTCTGGGACACATCAGTGGAAACCAGCAGAAAACAGCGCCAGGAGATAGACATTATGATGAAGTCTCGAGTATCTGCTTTCTCCCTCTGGATGGTTGGTTGGTCTTGTTGAAACAGGACACAGGACAGAGATTCAGGAGGAAGCAGATACTTGGTCATGGGGCCTAAATTTTCCACACTCATCATTGTTTGCATTAGAGTGCCCATCCACAGAGGCACTGGGAAGGTTTTAGTGAGGTTGTTGTGGTACTTCAATTGGCAGGACTCAGCAATATTGTCAAATGTGCCCTGTTGCTAACTTTTGCCCTCTTATTCTGTTCCCTCTTTTCCCCCCATTTCTTGGTGCTGTCCATCACCCACTAAAATCATTCACTTTTCTTAGTATATCATCCCATATAGAAACTTTCATAGCCACAGAGATGTTTTTTGAGGCCTTGCCCATGAAGCGATCGAACCTAGAAGTGACCTCCATAATGAGAATTTCTTGTTCTTCCACAGAGATTTGACTTGCTGATTGCTACACTCTCCTGTCTCAAAGCCTCTTTCTCAGGAATGTCTCATACCATTGTCTGGCCCTTGCTATGCCAGGGTCGATACCCCCACCAGCAGCATTCCCTTGGCCAGAGCCCCTAGTAACAGCACCAGAAGAAGACTTCATCCTCCCATGGGCACAATGCTGAGTAGAAGTCTCAAAATTTGGCCCTTTTCAACTGTGTCCATGCATGCAAGTTGCCAATCAGCATATGTAAATGCTACTTTAAATTGTACAAATACCAACCTGAAAGGCAGAAGATAAGAGTGGGGGTCCCCACATGGCTTGCCTGTGAGGTAATGAGTACGGTTTGTTCTGAAAATGCTTCACACACCCAGCCCTGTTCTGGCCACAGTGTACTCTGGCAACAGTGTGGGAGCCACAGGCTAAAGTACAAGAGTGAGGACCCACACACGAGGAACTTTTGAGCTGTAAAACTGCAGCTCTGGCTGTGCCCCTGATGAGTGGCGTCTAACAGAGAGATGTTTACATCTCCCGCCTGTCTGCGTAGTTTACTGCCAAGCCCTGAGGCTAGTATGTGTAAATATGGAGCCATATGTATGTATTATGTTGCTGAGAATGCCAGCTGCAGAGGGAGAGGCATGTACCCCTCTTCTGACAGCTGCATAATGACTGCTCAGATGAATGAGATAGTCTTTGTTTAATGGCAGGGCTTGCTGTCTTGCTTGTGCCTTTTGTGTGGCTCCTGGTGGATCTCCCTTCCTTTCCAGCCTAGAGTGTGTGTTCTTCCCAGAAGCCTAATCTGCCATAATTTCCTCTACGACATTAAGGATACTGGATCCACTAACATCCCTTCATGCAGGAATCACTTCCAGGTCAGACTTGATTCATTTGAAAATCTCCATGTATGTGTGTCTATCTAGAGAAGGGACTAAACCCTGCCAGGCCGGGCAATGATGGAGCTGAATTTCCAAATCCTCTGAAAATTCGTCTCCTATTCAGGCCACGCGAGAGCATTCTTTTCTCCAGCAGGTATGTCCACATGGCACCTCCTCTGAAAATTGCCTGCGAGGAGCATTATAACTTTTGTTTCTCTTTCCTATGAAGCAACTCAGACTGGCCACTGCTGCATACTGGACTAGACTGAACAATGATCTTATTGTTTATGGAAAATATCGACTGTGTATATGCATTTGTTACAGTAATAAGCAATGAGATACATTCATAGAATCATAGAATCGTAGAAGATTAAGGTTGGAAGAGACCTCAGGATGTCATCTAGTCCAATCTCCTGCTCAAAGCAGGACCAACCCCAACTAAATCATCCCAGCCAAGGCTTTGTCAAGCAGGGCCTTAAAAACCTCTAAGGATGGAGATTCCACCACCTCCCTAGGTAACCCATTCCAGTGCTTCACCACCCTCCTAGTGAAATAGTGTTTCCTAATTTCCAACCTAGACCTGCAACTTGAGACAATTGCTTCTTGTTCTGCCATCTGCCACCACTGAGAACAGCCGAGCTCCATCCTCTTTGGAACCCCCTTCAGGTAGCTGAAGGCTGCTATCAAATCCCCCCTCACTCTTCTCTTCTGAAGACTAAACAAGCCCAATTCCCTCAGCCTCTCCTCATAAATCATGTGCCCCAGCCCCCTGATCATTTTCGTTGCCCTCCGCTGGACTTTCTCCAATTTCTCCACATCCCTTCTGTAGTGAGGGGGCCAAAACTGGATGCAGTACTCCAGGTGTGGCCTCACCAGTGCCAAATAGAGGGGAATAATCACTTCCCTCAATCTGCTGGCAATGCTCCTATTAATGCAGCCCAATATGCCATTGACCTTCTTGGCAATAAGGGCACACTGCTGATTCATATCCAGCTTCTTGTCCACTGTAATTCCCTGGTCCTTTTCTGCAAACTGCTACTTAGCCAGTCGGTCCCCAGCCTGTAGCGGTGCATGGGATTCTTCCTTCCTAAATGCAGGACTCTGCACTTGTCCTTGTTGAACTTCATCAGATTTCTTTTAGCCCAATCCTCCAATTTGTCTAGGTCACTCTGGACCCTATCCCTACCCTCCAGCATATCTACCTCTCCCCCCAGCTTATTGTCATCTGAGAACTTGCTGAGGGTTCAAGTAATCCCATCATCCAGATCATTGATAAAGATGTTGAACAAAACCGGCCCAAGGACCAACCCCTGGGGCACTCCGCTTAATACCGGCTGCCAACTAGACATCGAACTGTTGATCACTACACGTTGAGCCCGACAATCTAGCCAGCTTTCTATCCACCTTATAGTCCATTCATCCAATCCATATTTTTGTAACTTGCTGGCAAGAATACTGTGGGAGATCATTTCAAAAACTTTGCTAAAGTCAAGATATATCACATCCACCACTTTCCCCATCCACAGAGCCAGTTATCTCATCATAGAAGGCAATCAGGTTGGTCAGGCATGACTTGCCCTTGGTGAATCCATGTTGACTGTTCCTGATCACCTTCCTCTCCTCCAAGTGCTTCAAAATGGATTCCTTGAGGACCTGCTCCATGATTTTGCTGGGGACTGAAGTGAGGCTGACTGTTCTGCAGCTCCCCCACATACCCTGAGGCACCCCCCCCCGCGGCAGCTCCCCACACCCCTGGCCCGGGGAGCCGTGCGGCAGCTCCCCACCCCAGCTGCCCTCTGCTATGCCCCCTCCCCTACCAATTCTTCCCTTTTTTTTTTAGCAGCAGGTCAAGAGGAGCATGGTCCCTGGTCGGTTCCTCCAGTAGTTGCCCAGGAAGTTGTCCCCAACACTGTCCAAAAACTTCCTGGATTGTCTGTGCATTGCTGTATTGCTCTCCCAGCAGATGTCAGGGTGATTGAAGTCCCCCATTAGTACCAGGGCCTGTGATCTGGAAACTTCAGTTAGTTGTCCGAAGAAAGCCTCATCTACATCATCCTTCTGATTGGGTGGTCTATAGCACACGCCCCCCACACATTCTCACAGTGCGTGTTTATTCAGGGCCTGATACTACTCTGAATGCAGTCATTAGGTTTGCACATGACTTTTGTCATCAGTGAGAGCAGGGTTGGATGCACACTACATAGACAAGATTTTCAAATGTGACTGGTGATTGTGGGTGCCTTGGATTTTGGGTACTCAATTTAAGACATCACCTGATTTGGGTAAGTGCTCAGTGCTCTATCTATGAACAATTTCCACCTGGTGCTAACATAGCTATATCCAGTTCCAGTCACCAACAATAGAATCCTAGAATCATAGGACTGGAAGGGACCTCGAGAGGTCATCTAGTCCAGTCCCCTGCACTCACGGCAGGACTAAGTATTATCTAGACAATCCCTGACAGGTGTTTGTCCAACCTGTTCTTAAAAATCTCCAATGACGGAGATTCCGCAGCCTCCCTAGGCAATTTATTCCAGTGCCTAACTAACCTGACAGTTAGGAAGTTTGTCCTAATGTCCAATCTAAACTGCCCTTGCTCTAATTTAAGCCCATTGCTTCTTATCCTATCCACAGAGGTTAACGAGAACAATTTATGTCCCTCCTCCTTGTGACAACCTTTTATGTACTAGAAAACTGTCCCCTCTCAGTCTTTTCTTTTCCAGACTAAACAAACCCAATTTTTTCAGTTTTCCCTCATAGCTCAGACTGACCTGAGCTGCATTCAGATTAGGCCTGAAGGATATATCCCATTGTCACTCCCCTGAGCCACCAAATCTCGCACTTTTGCCATCCTACACCCCCATCTTTCGCAATACCTTTATCTAGGGTTATGTCAGTCCCTTCTACTTCATTACAAGAGACACAAAGAAATTATAACAGTTCAGGTAGTGCGTGATGATAGGATCAGTTTTTTAGAATAATATTGTAATGAATAGGGGGTGTGACTGCCCTCTACTGGATGGAATCAGAACTACTCAACTGCGTGTCATAGGCCCTGTGCAAAATAGCTCACATAGTCGAGATGTGCTTTAGGAGTAAACATACCAGAGCACAATGAACTTCCACATGGTCACAGTGTCCAGCATAACACTGACTGTCAAGGTCCTAGATGGTCATAGCTGTCTTAGAACTATCAACTCTTATGAAGCAGGGAGTGAACGTCTAGTGCTGTGCTTCTATCTTCTTCTTCTTCTTCTAATGTCTTTCCCCTTGCTTCTACCCTGGAGCTGCCCACTTACTTCTGCCTCCCGCTCTGCCTCTCCTCTACAGCTAGTGCAGTCTCTTAAAGTCATCATATTGTCTGAAAGGCTGAGCTGGGAGTTCAGCCTGCAGGGCAACTAAATTAAATTCACTGGTCCCTTCTCTAGTGCGGCTGACCAGAAAGACCAGGAGTCTGGACCAAAAGAACCCAAGACTGTTATATACACAAACATAAAATAGCTTTATTGCTGAGTGACAGATTAATAAATAGCCTAAATACAATACTAAGATAAGTTAAAACTATATATTACATTTAACATTTCTCTGTTATTTAAAATAATATTTATCAGGGATCACAGCTCTTATGTGACTCAGACATAAAGTAAAAGATAAATAACACTGATTAGAAACAAAAAATTGATGAAAAGCCATCTCTGGTGCATACAAAATTGGGTTCTGTTTCCTTTGCACCATCACCTTGTGTGTCTGCTCTTATTTGCAGTCAAACCAACTATTGCTCTGCATTTCACGAATAACTTTCTTGGACTTGGTGTCTATCTCATACTGCTTTGATCCATGGAAAAAATAGAAATTTCCTAGAAATAAAAACAAAATGAATAATTACTTTGTACAAATGTATATTCACTCTCTTTCCACAAACAATGCTGGAAATTAAAATGTGTACACATAAAGAAACACCCTTACTAATGTCTGTAATGATTCTTGAATCTATGGAAATGCACATTTTCCAGTATATTCAACTATCAAAGTATTTTTTTCTATTTACCTTTTTCCTGAAAAGCAGCATCAACCTTATTGCCAATTCTTGGAAAGTCAACTGATATGCGTCTTGGATAACCCTTTTCCATGGATTCGGTGACTTCATCATAACTGAATGAAGAAATGAAATGAAAATAATACATAAGCATGGGATATTTAATATTGAATCCAACTGACCTTTACAACAAGTAAGTCCTGCCCTTAGCTAAAACTCACTAACCATGAGCTACTGTAAACTCATTGAATTGTATAAATCCTTACTATATGAATACTTTCACCTTTACTAATCTATGCACAGTTGACCGTAGCTATTCTGACTAAATAGTTTGTTTTTCCTACTTGATAGCTGTAGGAGGAGTGGTATGGGGCCCAAGTGTGCAACCTTGACATCTGGGCCCTCATCCTGCAAAGACATTTCTGTACCTGTCTTGCTTTGTGCTTATGAGTTGTTAATGGGACTAGTCACCTGAGTGAAGCTAAGCATACGCATAAGACTTTGCAGGATGGGGCCTTGGTGAGCACTTAGTTATGTGATAGTCTCACCCAAGAAGAAACAGGGGTGTGTTTTTTTGTGAGGGGGAGTGGTTACAAAACCTGTCCATTTGTAGAAATATTTTCTTCATTTAATTTTAGAAAATGATTGAGTAAAGTTCCCCACTGCACGGGACAGCAGCAGTGCTGTAAAGGCCAGCCTTGCCCCAGCCCTGATCGGGTAGGGGTTGAAATAAGAGGAAGATCTGGTCTTTCCACCCTCACACAGCTATTGGTGGCTATACAGCTGATAGGAAATCCCACCTGCTACTGTAACACCAACAGGCCCCAGTCATCAGAATCAAACCTGGGACCTCTGGAGCTAAATGCATGAGCCTCTACTACATGAGCTAAAAGCCATATGGCCATTAGCTAAGGCCATAGAGCAAACTCATTAATCTCTCTCTAAGTGGTGTCAGTGCTACTTGATGGGACAGAACACCACACCCAGGAGATGTGTGGGTTACACTACCAGCTCTCCTAACCCTGGAGGCGGGGCATACCACTTGGGGGAGGCAGCTCATGGTAGGCATGAGCTGCAGGGACACCGCAGGCACAAATAGAGAACTAAGTCAGGGCCGGGAGATGGGCACAGGGAGCTGCCAAAACATGGGGTCCCTACAGGCCTGCATCGCACACAAGAATCAGCCAATGCTGAAAAGGAGGGGGGTACCTTAAACTTGGACTAAGGACAGAGACCCGAAGGGCAGTTGAGATTTTTACTGATGGATTTATGATGCACTCCTATTAACTGTTCTTTGCAATGACACCGGGGCTCAGCCTGTGCTAATAAAGGTGCTGGGATGGAACTCTGCAGTAGAGCATTGGTCACAAGAACGAGAAGACAAAAATGACTAGACACAAAAGTGAAAGTGACGTGTCTATTTCCATTGACCCAAGTGACAGAAGGGCAAGGAAAACAGATTTAAATGGCTGTGCTAAGCTCTGTACAAACCTGTAACACAAAGCCAGTCCCTGTCCAAATTACACTATTATACTATAATGAACTGGCCACTGTGTTGGTGTACCCTACCTTCTGCAGGATAGAATTGGATATGTTCACCTATGCTATAGGAACATACTACAGTAAAAGCTCTGTTATTTGGCCTTGTACCAGCCGGAAAGATCTATAAACTGACATTTCTAATCTTCACCGGAAGTCCAGTTTATAGTCCAGTTGGCACGGGCCAGCAGGCTCCATACCTGGCTCCGCGTGGTTCTCTGGAAACGGAGACATATCCCTGCTGCTCCTAGGTGGAGGAACAGCCACGAGGGGTCGGCATGCGGGAGAGGGGATGGGCATGGGCTCTGGGAGGGAGTGTGGGTTCAGGAGGGGGCTCTGTGCAGGGGGTTGGAGCACGGGAGGGGGTGCAGGGTGACGGATCCAGGATGCGCTCACCTTGGGGGGCTTGCTGCAAGCAGCGACCTGTCCCTATTTTTCCTAGGTAGAGGCGCGGCTAGGTGGCTCTGTGTGCTGCCTCCTCCCACATGTACCACCCCCACAGCTCCCACTGGCCGTGGTTCCTGGCCAATGGGAGCTGTGGAGCCAGTGCTCGGGGTAGGGCGGCGGCAGAGCATGGAGCTGCCAGCTGTGCCTCCCCCTACGAACAGCAGAGACAGGTTGCTGCTTGTAGGGAGCTGCCCATACCCCCTCCTGCACCCAAACTCCTTCCCTCTTAGTTAACCGGAATCTTTCACTTACCGGCACCCCCCATTCCCCTGACATGCCCGATAAAAAAGCTTTTACTGTACTAGCAGCAAATGGAAAATGTTCTTTAACTCGAGTGTTTTAAGGAAAAGGAAGATCTGAGTTCTATCTTTGTTGTCATTGAAATTCAGCTTAATAATGGGGTGTGCAATATACCAGTCATGAAATCCTACTCAAGGGAGCCACAGATTTGTCATAATTCCAAATGTAAAGGCTTAATAAGGCTTTAAATAAACTGCATGGATTATTTGCTGGGAGAATTTAATCTTACCTCCAATACTTGTCACCTACAAAGAAGTACGTTTTTTTTGTATTCTCATCATAAACAGCAGCATCAATTGTCTTAACATATCTTGGAAAGCCCAGGGTGTGGATGTTCCTAGGAAAACCTGGATGTACAGAGTATCCACTGACAACCCAGTATTGGTTGCCTGTCAAGAAAAACAAGATAGAAAAGCTTGATAGGGACTTCTGATGAGCTTAAGCAGTATTTAATTACAGTCGTGGAGCTTCCCCAAGGAAACTTTTCTGTTCCCTGAGGGGTGTATTCCATTGATAGCATTGAATTTGAAGACACTCCTTTCTTGCAAGGCAGCTGGAATGTTTAAGTTTTCAGGACACTTGGATTTTTTGCTTTATAAATTCATTAGAGTAGTTAAAAAAAACCATTTCCCCCCCATGGGAGCTGGGATTGTTCAGCACCTCTGGAAATCAGGCCACTTAGTTAGGTGCCTAAATATGAATTTAGCTGACTAAATGTAAGCACTCCATTTTATATAACCGATCCTCTCACCTGCCTTAAGCACATCATTTAACTTCACTCTCAGTTTTCCTCTCAGTTATGAAATAGGCATAATATCTTATTTCACAGGACTGTTGTGAGGTTTAATTAGTTAATGACTGTGAAACTGCACTTTGAAGTGAAAAGTTATGTAAGTGCTAGGTGGTGGTGGTTATTAATAATAATAATTGCTTCTTCATTTCCACATGTAAGAAGAATGTCTAGAAATTCAATAGAAATACCTTTAAAAAGAAACACTTGATCCTTTTTGTCAATTTCATAAGCAGCTTCAAAGCCAGATGGTAGGGTTGGCCAGAAGGAAGAAATTAAATCTTGCTCAATACCTGGGAAATAAGGACTCTTGCGCCAGATGTACCTGATTGAAAAGACAAGTTGCTTGTTTATATAATCATATTTTATCATTAATTCATGAGATCGTCAACAGGAAAATTTAATAAAAATCCCTACTACATGAGCTGTACATTTGTTCCTTAGTTGCAGGTGGTGGGACATGCCCCCAACCCACAGATCATGTCCCCTTGGAGATGCAATGCCCATTTCTTAGTGCCCTCTTCAGCGCTACAGAGAAATCCTGTCCTATTTCTTTGCACTGTGGTTCTTCCACCCTGCCCTTTTACCTCACCCTTTCCCTCCCATTCCTTCGGTCCCCAGTAAGGCACAGGGAAGAGCTGAAACCTATCTGTAACGCTGT
>NW_020714940.1:0-4651 GCF_002925995.2 Terrapene triunguis | reverse complement strand
AGAGACAGAGAAGAGAAAGCCAAAGAGGCGGCCCACAAGAGAGAGATGGAGCTGAAAGAAAAAGAGATGGAACTGGAAGCAGCAAGGACTAGGCAGGGTGCATCAGACCATCCTAACAACTCCTCTCCAGGTACCACTTCCCATCCCAGGAAATTCCCTACCTACAAGGCAGGCGATGATACTGAGGCCTTCTTAGAAAATTTTGAAAGGGCCTGCCTTGGATACAACATCCCTCCACCCCAGTACATGGTAGAGCTGAGGCCGCAGCTCAGTGGACCCTTAGCAGAGGTGGCGGCTGAAATGCCTAAGGAACACATGAACAGTTATGAACTTTTTAAAAACAAGGCCAGAATCAGAATGGGGCTAACACCTGAGCATGCCCGTCGGCGGTTCAGAGCCCTAAGGTGGAAACCTGATGTGTCATTTACCCGACATGCCTACCACATTGGAAAAAATTGGGATGCCTGGATATCAGGAGCAAATGTTAAATCTACGGAAGAGTTGCCCTTCCTATTGCAAATGGAGCAGTTTTTAGAGGGTGTTCCTGAGGAAATAGAAAGGTACATCCTAGATAGGAATCCCAAAACTGTAACCGAGGCGGGGGAGATTGGAGCTAAATGGGTGGAGGTGACAGAAAAGAAAAAAGCTAGTAGCAGTTGGAGCGAATATCAGAAGGGGCAAGCCGAAACAAAACCTTACCACCGGGGACAACCCAAGGCCCCACCCACATCCCAAGGGAAACCCCAGACGCCTTCTCACCCCACCACACCAGTCTCCATCAACCAACATCGCCCCGGTGATACCTTAGCAGGGCGATGTTTTAAATGTAATGAACTGGGGCATATAAAGGCTCACTGCCCCAAGAACCCTAACCGATTACAGTTCATTACACCCCAATCACACCAAAGATCCCCAGACCCAGATGCCTCTCTCATACCCTCGGAGCGAAGGGAAACCTTGAGAGTGGGCGGAAAGAAGGTTATCGCTTGGAGGGATACTGGGGCACAAGTGTCAACTATCCACCAATCCCTAGTGGACCCCAAACTCATCAACCCGGAGGCTACAGTAACAATTCAACCCTTCGTGTCACAGTCTGTAACCTTGCCTACAGCCCAGTTGCATGTCCAGTACAAGGGCTGGGCAGGAATGTGGACTTTTGCAGTCTATGACAATTATCCCATCCCCATGCTGCTGGGGGAAGACTTGGCCAACCATGTGAAGCTAGCCAAGAGGGTGGGAATAGTCACCCGCAGCCAGGCTAAGCAAGCTTCCACCCCCATCCCTGTTCCTGAGCCGTCCACCAGGGCCCCGTCTGTGTTACCGGAGACCCAAACACAGGTGGTGGAACCGGATCCCCTGCCAACGACTGCAACAGCCGTAGTGGATCCAATCCCAGAGACCCAGCCAAAGCCAGTCCCGGAACCGGAACTGGCAACGCAACCAGCACCAGAACCATTGCCGGCACAGAGTCCAGCGCTTGCAAACCCGTCTACAACTCCAATGCCAGAGGGCACCAGCGAGCCTGAACTGGCGGAAGCAGCAGATAACCCTACCCAAGAGGCTCAGCCAGAGCCTGAGATACCACATAGTGCACCAGCGGACAGCGGTTCACGGTCAGTGGAAACAGCCCCAGCACCTGCATCGCTTCCAGAGGGACCAAGCCCCAGTCCACAGTCCAAGGAGGAACTGATGTCTCCAGCATCAAGGGAACAGTTCCAGGCCGAGCAGGAAGCAGATGACAGCCTTCAGAAAGCTTGGGCGGCGGCACGGAGCACCCCACCGCCTCTCAGCTCTTCTAACCGATCCCGGTTTGTTGTAGAACAAGGACTTTTATACAAGGAAACTCTTTCTGGTGGGCACCAGGAAGACTGGCATCCTCAAAGACAGTTGGTGGTTCCCACTAAGTATCGGGTAAAGCTCTTGAGCTTAGCCCATGATCATCCCAGTGGCCATTCTGGGGTGAACAGAACCAAAGACCGGTTGGGGAAGTCCTTCCACTGGGAGGGAATGGGCAAGGACGTTGCTAATTATGTCCGGTCTTGTGAGGTGTGCCAACGAGTGGGAAAGCCCCAAGACCAGGTTAAAGCCCCTCTCCAGCCACTACCCATAATTGAGGTCCCATTTCAGCGAGTAGCTGTGGATATTCTGGGTCCTTTCCCAAAGAAGACACCCAGAGGAAAGCAGTACGTACTGACTTTCATGGATTTTGCTACCCGATGGCCGGAAGCTGTACCCTTAAGCAACACCAAGGCTAAAAGTGTGTGCCAGGCATTAGCAGACATTTTTGCCAGGGTAGGTTGGCCCTCCGACATCCTTACAGATTCGGGAACTAATTTCCTGGCAGGGAACATGAAAACCCTGTGGGAAGCTCATGGGGTGAATCACTTGGTTGCCACCCCTCATCACCATCAAACCAATGGTCTGGTGGAGAGGTTTAATGGAACTTTGGGGGCCATGATACGTAAATTCGTAAATGAACACTCCAATGATTGGGACCTAGTGTTGCAGCAGTTGCTTTTTGCCTACAGGGCTGTACCACATCCCAGTTTAGGGTTTTCACCATTTGAACTTGTGTATGGCCGCGAGGTTAAGGGGCCATTACAGTTGGTGAAGCAGCAATGGGAGGGGTTTACGCCTTCTCCAGGAACTAACATTCTAGACTTTGTAAGCAACCTACAAAACACCCTCCGACACTCTTTAGCCCTTGCTAAAGAAAACCTAAAGGATGCTCAGGAAGAGCAAAAGGCCTGGTATGATAAACATTCCAGAGAACGGTCCTTCAAGGTAGGAGACCAAGTCATGGTCTTAAAGGCGCTCCAGGCCCATAAAATGGAAGCGTCGTGGGAAGGACCATTCACGGTCCAGGAGCGCCTAGGAGCTGTTAACTATCTCATAGCCTCCCCCACCTCCAACATAAAGCCTAAGGTATACCATGTTAATTCTCTTAAGCCCTTTTATTCCAGAGAATTAAACGTTTGCCAGTTTACAGCCCAGGAAACAGATGACGCGGAGTGGCCTGCAGGTGTCTACTACGAAGGAAAAAGGAATGGTGGCGTGGAAGAGGTGAACCTCTCCACGACCCTGGGACGTCTGCAGCGACAGCAGATCAAGGAGCTGTGCACAAGCTTTGCACCGATTTTCTCAGCCACTCCAGGACGGACCGAACGGGCATACCACTCCATTGACACAGGTAATGCTCACCCAATTAGAACCCCACCCTACCGGGAGTCACCTCATGCCCAAGCGGCTATACAAAGGGAGATCCAGGACATGCTACAGATGGGTATAATCCGCCCCTCTACCAGTGCATGGGCATCTCCAGTGGTTCTAGTTCCCAAACCAGATGGGGAAATACGCTTTTGCGTGGACTACCGTAAGCTAAATGCTGTAACTCGTCCTGACAACTATCCAATGCCACGCACAGATGAGCTATTGGAAAATTGGGACATGCCCAATTCATCTCTACTTTAGACTTAACCAAAGGGTACTGGCAAGTACCACTAGATGAACCCGCTAAGGAAAGGTCCGCCTTCGTCACCCAGGCAGGGGTGTATGAATTCAATGTACTCCCTTTCGGGTTGCGAAATGCACCCGCCACCTTCCAAAGACTTGTAGATGGTCTCCTAGCGGGATTGGGAGAATCTGCAGTTGCCTACCTCGATGATGTGGCCATTTTTTCTGATTCATGGACAGAACACCTGGAGCACCTGGGAAAAGTCTTCGAGCGCATCCGACAGGCAGGACTAACTGTTAAGGCTAAAAAGTGTCAAATAGGCCAAAACAGAGTGACGTACCTGGGGCACCAGGTGGGTCAAGGAACTATAAATCCCCTACAGGCCAAAGTGGATGCTATCCAAAAGTGGCCGGTTCCAAAGTCAAAGAAACAGGTCCAATCCTTCTTAGGCTTGGCCGGATATTATAGGCGATTTGTACCACACTACAGCCAAATCGCCGCCCCGCTGACAGACCTAACCAGAAAGAAACAGCCAAATGCAGTTCAGTGGACTGATAAGTGTCAAAAGGCCTTTAACCAGCTTAAGGCAACACTCATGTCTGACCCTGTGCTAAGGGCCCCAGACTTTGACAAACCGTTCCTAGTAACCACAGATGCTTCCGAGCGAGGCGTGGGAGCAGTTTTAATGCAGGAAGGACCGGATCAAGAATTCCATCCTGTCGTGTTTCTCAGCAAGAAACTGTCTGAGAGGGAAAGCCACTGGTCAATCAGTGAAAAGGAATGCTACGCCATTGTGTACGCGCTGGAAAAGCTACGCCCATATGTTTGGGGACGGCGTTTCCAACTACAAACAGACCATGCTGCGCTACAGTGGCTTCATACCGCCAAGGGAAATAACAAAAAACTTCTTCGGTGGAGTTTAGCTCTCCAAGATTTTGATTTTGAAATACAACACATTTCGGGAGCTTCTAACAAAGTGGCTGATGCACTCTCCCGGGAAAGTTTCCCAGAGTTAACTGGTTAACAATTGTTCTTGGAATAAAACATATTGTTAGTTTTTATATAATCAGTGGTATGTCTAAAGGTACATGTGTCTTATTAACTCTGTTTTCTCCTAGAACTCCAGGAAGAAATCACAGCCAGTGTGGAACCGAACGTCCAACACTATCTGTGATTTGGGGGGCGTGTCATAACTAT
>NW_020714939.1:0-12775 GCF_002925995.2 Terrapene triunguis | reverse complement strand
CCTGGGAGGGGGAAGCCCCCCCAGCAACACCTGACCCCGTCCCTGGCAGAGGAAGCCCGCCCCAACCCCATCCCGGCAGAAGCTGCGGGCACCAGGGAAAGCCCCCCGATCTCGCTCTCCAGCAGAAGCACCGGGCAGGCAGGGCAGGAGAAACTCCAGCACCCCAACCCTGGTCCCCTGAAGAACCGCAGGGGTGGCGGGGAAAGCGGTGGCGTGGGGACCGAGCTTCTCCTGTCTTGGGGTCACCAGGGGATGGGGGTGACCAGAAAGGAGCAAATGGGCTGTGGGACTGGCGGGGGACCCCTGGATGGAACGGGGGGGTGGTCCCAGGGAAGGGGCAGAAAGGGGTGGGGCTATGGGCGGGGCCGCAAGTGGAAGGGTTGGGGAGAGGCCCCCCACCTGCTGTGGCCCAGGGCCCTGGGAAACCTTAATCCACCTCTGGATTCATGAGAAGAACTTTAGTTCCACATGCAAAACTACTGAGCAAAAAATAAACCCATCCCTTTGCTAAAGATAAAATTTTATGTCTAATAAACACACACACAATTCAAAACGATGACTTGTACAGCATCTGCAGCTTCTTCCCTTTGAGCACATGAAGGATTTTTTATTACTATATACGGGACTAATTGTGATTGCTTTAGTGCTCAGTCAGTGCTGACCTACGAACCAGACTTTCACAAGGCCTATAGCTTGCTCATGTACTAGACTCCTATGATCCTCTATGGTCATGCTAAGAAGGGAAAATACAAGCTTGCTAAACTTAAGATATAGTGACCTTTTAACACAGTGTCCTGCTTTTGTTAATGAGCAAGTAATGTCTTAAAACACAACAGACAGGAATAAATAAAATATCAAAGTAATGAGGAACCAAACAGTTGTCTGATCATGTGCTTGAAAATGTATGAAATGTACCAGACAAATATGTATTTTCATCCTTGATATGGAAAGAGGAACTAATGGGATTGTAACCAACCTTACTATAAATATTGGCAAGGGATAAGCAATTATCAGGACCAAGACAAGACTGCGATTAGTTTGTCATCGCTGTAGTGTTGCTTCTGCGGATATTGGTAACCATGACTGATACCTATTTCCATCATGCACTGTTTTAATGTCTCATCTTCTAATACATTAAATCACTGACTTATCCACATTTTTTAAAATTCCTTCATAAATGTAATCTGTATTAACGATTGGCTATTGATTAATAAATGGCTACTGGATACTGATTAATTATTGATTACTGGATTATTGGAAACTGTTCTTCATCCAGGAGGTGCCAACCACCCTCAAATTCCACTGACCATTATCAGAGTTGCGGGTCGCCTTGTGATAGTAATTTAGTGGCATGCACAGTACTGCACACACTCCCACGAGGGCCAAATTACAGCTACTGAGGACCACTACTTTGCATTTCCTGACTTTCATGCATGTTTGATTATTTTTATATTAAACACTAATTTTCCAAAGGAAAAAACGTTCATTTTATTTCAATGTGAGCTTTAAATGGATTGTCAAACTGACACACAATCAGCTACAGTAACATCACTTTGCACTTATAGTGTGATTTGCATCTAAGTCCTTTCCTTACCAATCACAAAGGCTATATTTCTGCATTACCATAATCAGGCGAGTCTGCAGACTTATACATGTTCCTATGTCACAGATAGTGTTGGAGCACCACCACCCCACTATGTTTTTAAAAACACCAGTAAAAAGTCACATGCTGCACTTGTGAGATGCAGTTTTCAACTGCTTTAACTCTTAAATTACATCAAAGGCACTTTTCCTCATCCAGGATTAAATCCGTGGCAAGTTTGCCATTTTAAAATCATTTTAAAATCCCTATGTGAGGTATCTGAGCAACAAAAAGGGCCTGAAAATTAACACTAATACTTTGCTCCCTAGAGTAAAGGTACTATATAAGGGCACAGAGTACTTCATGAACATTAAGCCTCACAACAACCCATTGAGGTAGCTTTTATACCCATTTTACAGAGGGACAGAAAACAGCACAGTGAAGTTTGAATCCTACATTTGCAAGTGTTCACTGATCTGGATGGCTTCAGTTTTGGGGCTAAATAGCCAAGCATCTACTAATTTTGGGTGCTTTAACTTGGGACACTGGAAAATCCAACCTCCTTCTTCAACCTGAGGCACCCAAAAAAGAAAAATCAGCAGACACTTGAAAGTTTAAGCCTAAATGACTTGTCCAAGGAAAAACAGCTGGGAATAGAACCCAGGAATCCTACTGTAACCACTAGACATCACTGTAATTTTCCCAGTCCAATAAGTCTCTCTCACATACACACAAGTCCCCTTATGGGCTGAGAATAAACCTGGAATGTTGCAGCCCAAAAGGTAGTTATTTCAGACATCGTCCTTGCCTGAAAAATGGGAGTTCTGATGAAAGTGCCTCATTAACCTGAAGTAGAGAGCTGCCACTGCAACAGCATCAGCGCAGATTTCCCCAAAACAAAGTTGCATGGCATTTCCCTTCTCTCTAGAAATCCTTAAAGCTAAAGAGCCTATTACTATAAATGTAGCCTAGTGGACAGCACAGTGGAGTGGCTCTCAAGAAATCTGGGTTCTATTCCCAGCTCTGGCCTGCTGGGTGGCCTTGGGCAACCCACTTCGGCTCTCTGTGCCTCAGTTTCCCTATCTGTAAAAAGACAGTGATAGTGACTCTGACATCCTTTGTCAAGCACTTTGAGATCTACTGATGAAAAGTGCTGCATAAGAGCTACGTGTGGTTATCACAGTTTGCAAACTACAGTGTGTCAATTGGAACATTTAGTTCTCCATCCCACTCCATCTTAGCCATCAGCTTCTGACTCCATTGGGCTTCTGGGATTTTCTTCTGCTCCAGTTATTTGGGGCCTACTTTGGTGAAGAGGAAAGTTTTATAGTGTACCCTGAATATGGCAAGGGCTGGACTTGTCCTGCTCTCCTTCAGGAGGATGTACCTGTGTTTTATACAATAAAAACACTAGCCATGCATTATAGACAGCTAGCATATCTTGATACAAGACATTCGCACTGGCTGCAAGGGTGTGACACCTCCTGCACTTTGCTTAGCTCCTGAAACTGCCCCTCTCTCACACAGATACCCCCCAGCGGGAGAGTATAACCTATTAATATGGCTAGTCACCTCATTGCTCCCAGATTTACAGACTGACTATGTCGAATGCTGCTAGGTTTACACAAACCATCTTTTCTCTACGTTTACAACACCGTGTGCTTGTTGAAATTGCTCATTTCAGAGTGGGTTTGAACTTAAAGAAGAGAAGCCATGCTGGGATGGCCAGAGACAGTCAACATTAAGAAACACATCTATAGCCCTACCACCCACCACATTCCCCAGCCCTTGGGAAGGACAACCAATTGCTGAAGCGCATACCTGCAGAAAGAATAAGTGCTGTGTGATCTCCTGAACCAGCTCCTCCTCCGCATTCTCGGGGTAAAATTTGGCAAGGAAGTGAAAAGTGACCGGCTCCTCTGTTGGAACGTCATGATCCAGAACCTGCAGGATTTGATAATCAATCAGTGACTCCAACCTCCCCAACACCATTGTCTCTTACAGCCTAGACACAGGTGCCAAACTTCTACTTCCCCTCAAACTGCAGTACCCCCTCTCCAGGTTTTCCAGTCACCTGGTTAATATGATGAAATCTGGGAAGTTCAGGAACCATTGCCCCAAAGGCTTGTAAGAAGTTTGCAATTTCTACATATTTATAAAACACACTCAAAGCAGAAACAAATCATCCTGCATGCCATGGGGTGCAATTTTTCATCAGGCAGAGGATTCATTTTTCTTCTTCCCTGCTGAGCACATACAGGGTTCTACCAACACACACAAATCTTTCTTCAAAAAATGCAGTTTCCTGCTACAAAGACAACTGGTGAGCCCGGAATTTGCTTCCATATTTTTTCTTAGGAAGAGAGATCCTACAATCCTAACTTCTGTTCACTGAACTAAATATCTTGTGTTTTGAAACACAGGCTCAACTGGACCCTTGTTTCAATACTGCTCAAGAAAGGTTCCTCTCAGACACCAGAAGGAAGAATACCCGGGGGGTGGGAGGGGAGGGCATACAGGATTATTCCCTATTGTACATTTTCTAGTGGTTTGCCCAGTTTAGTTTTAAATACAAGCAAAGGAAATGATGGTTCCATTAGGAGACTATTCAACAGCCGAGAGGATCACACTGTTGGGAAGTATTCCTTTCCTTAACTTCATCTCCCATATACGTTCGCTATTGTCTCTCCTTCCTAGGCACTTCCATACCTCAAACACTGGCAGACTGTTAGTAAAGAAATGTCATACTTCAGCCTCACTTTTCCACTATTTGCACGGTATATTTTGGAAAGCTACCGTCTCTAAAGGGTCTGCCCTTCATGTACACATGGGGACTCTCCAAATAGGATATTAGATGCTATTTACACTACAATCATCTTAGGGGTATGGTTATAACATGGCTGTCCCTTGAAACAGCTAACGCACCAGTTTTATAGCGTAGAAGGGACCTTGTATGTATAGTTTAAGGCTTTGTGATGGTTCAGGGATAGACTAAAGGTCCGACCTAACACTAACTGTGCTGGAGGACAATCATATTGTATTTGGATCTCCTGACTAATGTATCTATAGATCAGCCAAAGCCTAGTTCTGCTCCTGGTGCACCCCCAGAATTCCCACTGATGCATCTCCGACTTTCATGCATGGACAGACAGGGAAAGATCTACCCTCCCACCCCACCACACACATCCCCTAAAAGGAAAGTCCTATTCCAACCTTCTTGTCCATTTTGAGCCAGGCCACGGTATCCTTGATCGTGTACTGAAGTCCAAAGAACCAGGTTTCTCGGAGTCCTAGTGTCCTGCACACCAAGTCAAACAAATCTTTCCCTTTCCACTTCACCTGCAGCAAGAGAGCAAACAGCAAATGGCATTTTAAAAATTGAATTATAGCCGCACCCCACACTTTTCCATTCAGCCACATCAAATTCACTTTCTCCTGCATGTGTGCTTGCCCTCCCCCACTACTCCCACTGTCATGCCTGGTAATGCAGATACAGCACTAGGAATGCCAATGTTCTCCTATTGCAATCACACTGTACACTAAATCCCCCCATAGAATGCAGACAGCAGATCGGCAATTTTACCCTGCACTGCATGGAAGGGTGGTTTTACTCTGGAAATAGACCACAAACATGACTTTATGGCAGTCTCATATTGAGCATGTCTTGGTGAAACCATATCAAATTGGTTCAGTTTAGAAGAAAGAAGTCAGTTTCTCTTACTGCCAATGCACCAAACCTCACCTGGGATCTGAAAAATCTGAGTTCTTTTTGATGCCCGCATCACCATCAGCGGTCAATATTCAGCATGCAAAATTCTGCCCTTAATTGCACATGTGCAACCTCAATGTCTTCAAATCCTGTTCCCAGCTATCCCTAGACTCACTTCAATGTCTTCTATCGGGTTTCACAGATGACACAGAGCAGAATCTGGTCCTGCAACTGGAACTTAAACAATTTCTAATGATGATGCACAAACAAGAGTAGACCATCTTATTCTCCCAGAGCCATTAGTTCTGCAGGACTGACAGGAATAAAAAGTAACAAAAGCCTCATTTTTATCACTGAAGTCTGCAGCTCTGTTCTAGACACACAAGGAGCAGCTATGGTGTAACAAAGGGCTATTTTTACACAGAGTACAACCACACTTTACATTGGAGACATTTGGTAATAAAAAGTAACTGCTGGAGCTGAGAAAACTGGTCCAGGCCACAAGCCATGACCTTCCAACAGTTCCACAGTTGCCTCGGCCTTGTTAAAGTTTGATTTAAAAAAATGAAAGTGGGGGGGGGGAGGAAGATGAAGAGGGATATAAAACAGGAGATCCTATATTCCAAAGCCACTTCGCTTTTCCACCTGCATGGATGGAAACACTGCTGGACAGGGACATATGGCCATTTTTCCAAAGCCCTAGGGCAGAAGAATCTCAGCACACCTCCCTGTCACTGCTGCTCAATCTTAGTACCACCTGGACAGCTTCAATATTAATGCTAAAGAACAGCAGAGATTGTGCTTCACCGTACCAGCTGCTGTCACACATTGCCACCTTGTGGGTAATGCAGTCAAGGAATATGTAGTCCCTTTCATTACTCCACAGCCGTTTTGAGTCAAAAGGAACAGATCAGAACTCCTTCCTCCACCCAACACATGCACAAATGTTACCAGAAAATTCTGAAGAACAGAAGAATGCAAATGCTCAAATAAAAACAAATCGAATGTCAGAGAGCATCTCTGTGATTCACATAAGACACAATCTAAACAGTGAGGATGAAAGCACCCACGGTTGATTTTCCAGTGTTGCCATTAGAATGCCCTAATTCCAGGGGTTCAAACGCACCCACTGCAATGGGATACAACTTGGTGTATGAGGGCTCAGCCTAGGAGGGAGTTTTTTCTGGCCAGTTTTTTCAAGGGGAGTTTAATCTGGGGTTTTAAGCAAAATACAGAGAGAGAGAAAAAGATTTAAGATGTTATTTTGCGCTTCTAAAATTCAGAACACAGATTTGGGTTGCCAACATTTTTAGCAAGAGGTTATTTCCAAACTAGGACTAAATTGCTTTGCGTAAAACAGCATAAGCAATTTTTTTAAAAGGCCATCTTTATGGCTATTGTTTTAAAGGACCAATTAATGTTTACGTGCAGACATTTATCCACCATAGATGGAAAAGAAAGCGTTCTCAAATTCAGGTTACTGCGCATTACCATTGGGAGGCTTTCAACCACAGATGCAATTTGTACTCTATGGAATCAATGTTTTGAAACTCCAGCTGTGCTTTAGACTGCAATCTACACTGAGGCACCCCAGCTGGAGTTTAAACCAGCCTGCAGACTACAAATGATCTGCAGTTACATAACTTTGTGCAAAAACCTATGTTAAAATTCTCAACTACAAACACTGAGTTAACTTAACACAAGTAAGGAAATTCAAAGATTCTCTCCTCTCCAGAAAGAGGTCTATGGTTAGTTTAAAATATCAGCGGTCAGCCTTTAACTGAGATCTGTGTTTTCTCTCCACAAATGTAATTTCGCCCTTTGTGTATAAAGTATTTTGAATGACTGTTTATGCTATTAAGTTTTAGGCCTTAACGCACACATGTAATGACAGAGTTATGGTTGCTGTGGGACCCATACGTTTTACTGTGGTGTTAAAATTCCAACCACATCATATTAGCATACTCCCCCACACACACACTTTAATTGAAAATAAAAGTTGAATAGGAATCCAGTTTATTTCAACACACATGACTGAATTCCTCACCTTTGTATTTATAATTAAGGCTACGATTTAATCATGGGTATTTTTACTAAAAAGTTATGGACAGGTCACGGGCAAGAAACAAAAAAATCACAGCCCGCGACCTGACCATAAATATCCCTGACTGAATCTTAGGGGCGGGGGCACCAACAGCCCTGGGGGTGGTCGCAGGGACCAACTGTCCAGGACCGCCAGAGCAGCGACCAGTGCAGCTGGCCTGGGGGCTGGGGCCACTCCAACAGCAGCTGGTGTGGCTGGCTGCGGGGCCCCCGGAGAGGCTGACTGCAGAGCGGCTTCAGCAGCAGCAGCCCGTGTGGCTGTTCCCAGGACCACCCAAGCAGCTGGCCCTGGGGTCAGCCACACTGGCCGCTGCCGAAGTCACCGAGGTTGCAGGAAGTCATGGAATCTGTGACTTCCTGCAACCTCCATGACAAACACCGTGCCCTACTTATAACACTTTGCATTTAGACAGCATGAACTCCAAGTGTTTTACAGACATTCCTAATCTAAACGCCCAGCACCCTATTAGATAGACAAGTATCAGTAACCCCCATTTTACAAGCAAAGAACATAAAAAGGCACAGAGAGGCGAAATGACTTGTCCTGGTTACACAGAGAGCCTGTGACACAGTCAGGAATAAAACTCAAGACTTCTTGACTCTCTGACCTGTGCTTTACAACACCATTCCCCCCACTTATATTAATCATGGGACATTTTAGCATAAAGGATCATCTTTTAGAAAGTTCTGAGTGCCTGAAAGCAAGGTTTATAATGAACATTCTCCATCTTGGTCATGAACTAGAATGGTTGCTGTAATAAAAGCTAAATCCCCAAATGAAAACTACGTTAGATGAGTGACCTTAAACTAACAGCAATGGCTCTGCTCCTGTCCAGGCACAACGGGGTTTGGGACCACCATGCTCCTTCAATGTCACTGTTGAGCCAGAGCCTTCAAAAAGAACGATCTTGCATTTGTGGTCTCATATTATCCCACTGACTTTATCTTCACATGATTTGTTAGCTATATTTGCGAGTCTTGGGGGAATAGTGGATGAACTACTCTATAAACAGGGCTAAGTGCTGCAAAGCTATTATTTTGTGGGGCTGGAATTTATTTTCTTTACTAAGTGCAGAGTGCTTGTAATTTATCAGCACAGATTGTGTTAAGTAAACAGCACTAAGCACTTAAAAACTCAGCAGATGGTTGCTGGAATACGGCACTTCCAGCATCGGTTATTCACATGATCAGATTTGGGATCTATTAACAGGGGGTACGTTACCTATTAACCTGCACCAGGAGTCATATGCAATTGGCAGGCAGCCAAAGCATCACTCTGATATTACCAACATACATTGTATTGCATCCTTACTATAAGTGTCACAACTGCTTCTTAGGCAATTACAGCCTACATAGCAGCTGCAAATATGAGTAGAGAGGTTGGTTGAGCTTCCATAAATACTGCAGGGTAAATGGTAGGGAGGCCACATTTTAGTGAAAACACACACAAGGAGAGGATCCAGTTGCTGTGAGAGAAAGTTCATGTATGGATCTACTCTGCAAAATGATAATAAGGCAGGCACTGTGCTGTTCCATGTTTTTTGTTTCAATGACTCCAGATCAAATTCACTCAATTCATAAGGAAAAATGGGTTTTCTAACTACTAGCCCTGCAAACTCTGCCATCCGAGAGTCAAGCTGAGTTCTTACCTTCTGGAGCTTCATTAGGAAAACAGTTCTGCAGGCCAAATTCGGCTCTCAGTCACACTTGTGCAACACCACTGTCACCACTGGGATTGCACAGGTTTAACCAAGAGCACAACTGGAATGTAACTGATGATACATGAGCCACAACAGAATCCAGCTCGCTCCCTTGTAGCTGTGTTGGCTCAGCAGGGTGAACAGGAGTCAAATATTACTTTTGTGACTAAAGTAAGCCGGTATGGCCCCAAATATGAAACAGGGATAAGACCTGTTATATAAGAAGGAACTACTTATTCAGTCACTTGTTAGAATCAAATTGTAGGGGTCAAACAGTCAGTTGAAAGTGTGACTTTGAAGAGATTATTCGAGTCTGTAGAACAAACATTTGTTTGTACTACTTTACTTAGTGACTAATGCAGAAAATGGATCCTCAGTCAAGCAGGTCACTTTATTTACGCACCGAGATTCTACTGAGCCCCGTACCATTCCTAAAGGACACAGTCCTGGCCCGGTGAGCGTACAGTCTAAAAAGACAAAGATCAGACACAGAGGAGTGAAACAGAGTCCCAGAGAATAGCACTAACTCTTAACATGACACACTTGTGTTTATGGGTCTCGTGGATCAAGTGAGCTTTGAGGACAGATTTGAATGAAAAGAAGATGGGCACCTATCATGCTGGAATAAGGAGGATGATCCAGGTGTAGGGAGCAGAATAAAATAGAAGTGACAAGGGGAGGGGAGAGTAAGCAGGTTTCACTAGCAAAACTGAAAGTAATGGGAATGGGTGGAGTAAGTAGGTTGAAGTGGAGAAAAATTAGACTGGCTGAACATTGCTAGCTGTGCTTTTTAAAACAGCAAGGTGCATCAAATAATAGGTAGTAAAATGGAGGGTGCATCAAACAACAGGTGGTAATAAGAGAGACAGATACATCCACCCCCTGGCCCATAGGGAGATGTCCAAATGACTCCCAAGGCATCTTATAAATCCAAATGAGGCATACCCAAGGCAGCTTGCTATGGGGTGTACTCCCCTCTCATTGGGAATTTTAAACCATAGCAGCAGTAGGAAAAAAAGACCACAATATAGTTGGATTTAAAATTTTCTGAGAGCAGACAGGGAATAAAAATATTCAATATTTTTCAAATTCTTTTTTAATGAACAGATGTCAAATCCTTGAAACTGCCACTTACTAAGTCACAAGAGGCAGCTGTTAAAGTTATTTTTATTTACTAATGTTGTACGACAACTTGATAATGAGATTTTAATTAAACTCTATTTCAGTTAACCACCAAGGAGGTTGAAAATGCACTAAGGCACATCAACCCAGATGGTGCAGTTGAGCGTATATCTCAGCATCTGTCCGGGATCTAGAGAGGAGGGGGTGATGGTGGAAGCTCTATCCAGGTAACAGTGGGTACCTTAGGGGAAAGGAGCCAGAAGAGATGTTGAAAATTATAACAGACCTCCTAGCCTGAGGGTGTTTACCACCATTTAACACTTGAGTTTGTAATTTGGGAGTGAGATAATCAGATAGCAACAGTAACTGGGATGGCTCTCTCCCACCCTGGATGTGTCCAGGAGTTATGCACCTGTCAGGTCCACATCTCAGTTCTGCAATCTGTGCCTTTGTCGCCTTGACATTAGAGAACAATAATGTGCTCTACAAGGAGAGGCACCTGAAATCCATTTGGAGACAGAAACAGGTGCAGAATGCAACTACCTGAACATAATACCGGTACTCTGATCTGCATTGGCTGCCAACTGGTTTCTGGGTGGAGTTTAAGGAGAAAGCACCCAATCCCTCACTAACACTGATATACTATTGCCATGTTTCATAATCAATGGGTCACAATCCCTGGGGGTAGGTCGCAAAAGGCAATCAGAGGGGGTTGCAAGGCACTGAAGATGTTATTACAGTTCTAAAGCAAAGAAAATAAAATTTCTGGAATAACTTCACAAGGGCCAAAACCTTCAAAGTTGGTGAGGTCAAATATAGTTATAGTTGATTTCCAGGTCAAGTATTCTCTGGCAACTGCTACATACACACATTATATAAGCTTACCAAGGATAACATGGTTACAATTTTATTCTTACATCTGTAGCAATTGTAAGGGTATTGTGAAAATTTCTGAGTTTGAATAAGGGATCGCCAACCTGAAATGGTCAAGAAACCCTCTACTACTGTATTGAGTTCAGGAGTTACTCCTGACTGACAAAGGTGTATGACAGAAGAATTGGTATCACAATTTTTGCCTACAAAGGCCATAACAGATTGGCGCCTGCCTTTCAAAGAAATCTCCATGCACTGTACTGCCATAGTTGAGACCAGCAGACACACTCAAGCTGAAGGCGGCTCACCATATAACTAAGAAGGGGGCTGCCGGCAGGTCTTTCCTCCTGAAGGCAATGTCAATTGAGCAAATTTGGGCAGGGAATTACACACCTGATAGGCACTCTGCAAAACCCATCAATGTTCTTGGGCTTTAGGAGAGGGCAGAAATGTTTGGAAGGAACGCAGCTTTTGGGGAGGTGGGGCTCTTCTGTTACCAACTGTATTTGTGGGGGAGGTATCAGTTGTTGATTTTTGGGGGCGGAATGATTGCGTTTTCAGCGAAAGCCCAGAATATTTTGATTTATGTAAAGCACCTAAGAGTGGAACGCTCTTAACTTCATAGGATCTCAGCAATCCATTCCCCAGTATTTGTGATACTACGCAGTAAAGGCACTGTTGCAGATTTATGTTTTTGCTCCTCTATATTATTCATATTGAGCATAAAAGCGTACTGGGCATTTACACATATTGTAATATTAATACAGATAGACAGACAGACAGACAGGGGAGCACAAAGAAACAATGAGACATTGTCATACACTGTGAAACAGAACTTAGATTACTAAAACATCTCATATGTCTTGTCTTATACTTTGATTGTAAGCTCTTTGGGGCAGGGACAGTCATTTTGCTCAGTGTCTGTACAGCGCCTAGCACAATGGGCATGGCCCATGCCTGGAACTTCTAGCCACTACAATAATAAAAATAATAAAATAGTAATAGGATAAACAGCTTTTGGATAAATGCTGTTTGTTAGTTGTGATGCAGTGCTTTCTGGAAGCGAGATAAGCCATCGGTAAAGTTAGTTCCTTGTCCAAATTGCTCAGACTGAGGCTACTTGTACATTACCGCGGTAAGTCAACCTACGCTACCCAACTTCAGCTACATGAATAACATAGCCGGAGTCGACGTACCTTAGATAGAGTACCGCGGGGGTCTACAGGAGAAACTCTCCCATCGACTTACCTTACTCTTCTCGTCGGGGGCAGAGTACAGGGGTCGACTGGAGAGCGATCTGCTGTCGATTTGGCGGGTCTTCACTAGACCCGCTAAATCGACCGCTGGTGGATCGATCTCAGAGCATCGATCCCGGCTATAGTGTAGACCTCCCCTGAATCTCCTAGGCTGCTGCCTGTAGGATGCCACTGCAAGCAAAACAAGAGCATTATATAGTATTAAAAATACACACACAACCAGATAGACATTCTTTTTTGAGGTCAAAATTCATCTATCTTAAAAATAAAGACAGTCTGTCAGATCCACAGAAACTGTCATGGTTTATAGGGAATTAGAGGACTGTGGGAGAAAAGGTAGGATTTGAAAAAAAAAATTGGGAGAAGAAGATGGTTATGGGGCATACAGGATCAGAGAGGGCTGTCCGTTCATAGGGGACAGTAGAAAGGA
>NW_020714938.1:0-5505 GCF_002925995.2 Terrapene triunguis | reverse complement strand
AGGCAGATGTCTCTGATAAACTAATTCCCAAATCACACAACCTGTTAGAATTCAATTGGCATTGTGTTCTTTTTTTGGTGTGCACACCTCCACATTGCATCACCAGAAAGTTCAAATTAAAAGAGAAGCCTCCACCCTGCATTTCCTGTATATTAAAAAAAAAAAAAATTAAAAAATTTCAGCAGCTTCCAATTGGCACCCACCTCCCAAACATTCTCAGAGCATCATAAGAGCACTGGGCAATCACACATTGATTTGGCAGTTGGTATTTCAGTTACTTCCCTGACTGCAAAGTGAATTTCAGTGAAGGGTTTGGTTTTTTTCCCTCTCCTACCTTTTAAAGAGAACATTTACTGCTGCTGACAACCATATGTTTTTCCCTGAGCTGTTAACTTGCCAGCTATTTGTTGAAGCTCAGCTGCATTAAGAGAGCTCATTGTTACTATCGGTATTGTTACATCACTGTCAAATTGCTGTCATTTGGTATTTATCTACAGGTGGGGAGGGATGTACACAACTTTGAGTATTGTGCATTTACTCATCTGCATCACTTTTTAGCACTAAGAATCAAATTCTGCCCTGATTTACACCCTCATCCCTTCCTATGCAACACCCATGAAGTCAATTTGGCCCCACAAATTGCCAGAAAGAGAACCCTGGTTTACTACTGGGTTGAAACATAGGTGTCATGGCTCAGCTAAGTAGCGCTCAACATCCTGCTAAGGAATCTTACTACAAATACCACACCATACAGTGCCAGCGTTGGGCCCTGTCTACTGAAAAGTCAACTGAACAGCTTTCCAACCAATAAAGAATTAGTTTAAGCCCAGACCAGGATGCAAGTTTAGAGACTGACAAATACATTTAGTCTAAACTTGCATCTTGTTGGTTTGGAAGCTTAAATTATTTCTCTATATTGGTTGCAAACCTTTTCAGTTCACTTTTAATATAAGACCCACAAAGCTCCTGCTGTCAAAGTATTAAAGTCAGGGAACCAGCTGGGGCAGCAGCTAAATCTCCGCAGAGTAAAAATTCGAAGAGGAGTTTTGGGTCTAAGATCCCAGGCCTTACAGAAGGGGTTGAATGGAGAACCCACCCTACTGGAAGGACAGTCACCCTACCAGATGTGGAAGTAGTGACACAAATAGCAGACAACTCTGCAGAGAAAAGGAGAAAGTGGGGTAGGGAAGGAGACACACAAGTGAAGAGCAAAAAAAAAAATATGGGGTCCCTAGCCAGCCACAAAATCAGATGGGGAGAAAGAACACCCCAAAAAAGCATGGAAAGATGCAAGTAACTTCAGAGAGAAACAGCAGAACTAAAATTCATTTGCAAATTCAACACCATTAATCTGGGCTTGAATAGGGACTGGGAGTGGCTGGCTCATTACAGAAGCAGCTTTTCCTCTCCTGGAATTGACACCTCCTCATCTATTATTGGGAGTGGACTACATCCACCCTGATTGAATTGGCCCTGTCAACACTGGTTCTCCACTTGCGAAGTAACTCCCTGCTCTCCATGTGTCAGTATAAAATGCCTGCATCTGTAACTTTCACTCTATGCATCCGAAGAAGTGAGGTTTTTACTCACGAAAGCTTATGCCCAAATAAATCTGTTAGTCTTTAAGGTGCCACCAGACTCCTTGTTGTTTTTATGGAAAGATGCAATTTCCTTCCTAAATGAATTTGATCATCTCACAATGGCACGCAAGGACAGGAGTTCAGATACAGCAGCAGAAATCAGGGATATTACAATACCTCATCTGGGAGTTTCACCTACTGACAGAACTGCATTACTATTGCTAGATTACTTTAACAGCTTACATCATGACTAAGGATAAGATTATGTCACGGATGTGATGGATTCTGTGAGTTCCAGAGACCTCTGTGACATTTTCCACTTAAGCCCCAGGAGCGGTGGGGCTGGAGGTATCAGCCAGTGGGGACCCTGGAGCTCTGAGCCACCACAGGCGGTGGGGGGAGCCAGAGCCCTCAGCTGCTGTGAGCAGCAGGAGGATCCCAGAGCTCTGAGCCACTGGGATTGCAGCACAGGCACCGGCGCTGTCAGCTGCTGCAGTGCAGGTGCTGGACTCCCTTCTCCCACAGCAGAGCTTGAACTCTTTCCCGGCCTCCGTGGGGCTCAGACTTCAGCCCTCTCCCCATCAGCCCCTCCCCCATTATTTTTAATAAAAGTCACAGACAGATCACAGTTGCCCGCAACCTGTCCGTAACTTTTACTAAAAATAACTGTGACAAAATCTTAACCTTAATCATGACACAGTGCTAACTGTACTGGAACATTTAAATAAGACAATCTTGCTGAAAGAAGGTCTATGTTGATCTCCAAGCAGGTTACCTGTACAAAGCCATCTGGCAGTATTATAAAACATCTGTGGTCTAGTTCTCAGGGAGGTGGGGCAAACCCAGCTTTTCCATAATGCAGTGATATTAAGAGCTATGCAAGTAGGGTATGTTCACTTAAACCACTGCAGCTGCACTGCAGTAGCGCTTCAGTGTAGACACTTACTACAGCAACAGGAGGGGTTCTCCCATCACTGTAGTAAATCCACTCCCCGAGAGGCAATAGCTAGGTCAGGAATCGGCAACCTTTGGCACGCAGCCCATCAGGGAAAGCCGCTGGCGGGCAGGGGCGGTTTGTTTACCTGCAGCGTCTGCAGGTTCAGCCGATCGCAGCTCCCACTGGCCGCAGTTCGCTGTTCCAGGCCAATGGGGGCTGCAGGAAGAGGTGGCCCGGCCCGCGCCGCTTCCCGCAGCCCCCGTTGGCCTGGAACGGCGAACCGCGGCCAATGGGAGCTGCAATTGGCCGAACCTGCAGACGCTGCAGGTAAACAAATCGCCCCGCCCGCCAGCGGCTTTCCCTGATGGGCTGCGTGCCAAAGGTTGCCGATTCCTGACCTAGCTATTGTCTCTCGGGGGGTGGATTTACTACAGTGATGGGAGAACCCCTCCTGTTGCTGTAGTAAGTGTCTACACTGAAGCGCTACTGCAGTGCAGCTGCAGTGGTTTAAGTGAACATACCCTACTTGCATAGCTCTTAATATCACTGCATTATGGAAAAGCTGGGTTTGCCCCACCTCCCTGAGAACTAGACCACAGATGTTTTATAATACTGCCAGATGGCTTTGTACAGGTAACCTGCTTGGAGATCAACATAGACCTTCTTTCAGCAAGATTGTCTTATTTAAATGTTCCAGTACAGTTAGCACTGTGTCATGATTAAGGTTAAGATTTTGTCACAGTTATTTTTAGTAAAAGTTACGGACAGGTTGCGGGCAACTGTGATCTGTCTGTGACTTTTATTAAAAATAATGGGGGAGGGGCTGATGGGGAGAGGGCTGAAGTCTGAGCCCCACGGAGGCCGGGAAAGAGTTCAAGCTCTGCTGTGGGAGAAGGGAGTCCAGCACCTGCACTGCAGCAGCTGACAGCGCCGGTGCCTGTGCTGCAATCCCAGTGGCTCAGAGCTCTGGGATCCTCCTGCTGCTCACAGCAGCTGAGGGCTCTGGCTCCCCCCACCGCCTGTGGTGGCTCAGAGCTCCAGGGTCCCCACTGGCTGATACCTCCAGCCCCACCGCTCCTGGGGCTGAAGTGGAAAATGTCACAGAGGTCTCTGGAACTCACAGAATCCATCACATCCGTGACATAATCTTATCCTTAGTCATGATGTAAGCTGTTAAAGTAATCTAGCAATACTAATGCAGTTCTGTCAGTAGGTGAAACTCCCAGATGAGGTACTGTAATATCCCTGATTCCTGCTGCTGTATCTGAATTCCTGTCCTTGCGTGCCATTGTGAGATGATCAAATTCATTTAGGAAGGAAATTGCATCTTTCCATAAAAACAACAAGGAGTCTGGTGGCACCTTAAAGACTAACAGATTTATTTGGGCATAAGCTTTCGTGAGTAAAAACCTCACTTCTTCGGATGCATAGAGTGAAAGTTACAGATGCAGGCATTTTATACTGACACATGGAGAGCAGGGAGTTACTTCGCAAGTGGAGAACCAGTGTTGACAGGGCCAATTCAATCAGGGTGGATGTAGTCCACTCCCAATAATAGATGAGGAGGTGTCAATTCCAGGAGAGGAAAAGCTTCTTCTGTAATGAGCCAGCCACTCCCAGTCCCTATTCAAGCCCAGATTAATGGTGTTGAATTTGCAAATGAATTTTAGTTCTGCTGTTTCTCTCTGAAGTTACTTGCATCTTTCCATGCTTTTTTGGGGTGTTCTTTCTCCCCATCTGATTTTGTGGCTGGCTAGGGACCCCATATTTTTTTTTTTGCTCTTCACTTGTGTGTCTCCTTCCCTACCCCACTTTCTCCTTTTCTCTGCAGAGTTGTCTGCTATTTGTGTCACTACTTCCACATCTGGTAGGGTGACTGTCCTTCCAGTAGGGTGGGTTCTCCATTCAACCCCTTCTGTAAGGCCTGGGATCTTAGACCCAAAACTCCTCTTCGAATTTTTACTCTGCGGAGATTTAGCTGCTGCCCCAGCTGGTTCCCTGACTTTAATACTTTGACAGCAGGAGCTTTGTGGGTCTTATATTAAAAGTGAACTGAAAAGGTTTGCAACCAATATAGAGAAATAATTTAAGCTTCCAAACCAACAAGATGCAAGTTTAGACTAAATGTATTTGTCAGTCTCTAAACTTGCATCCTGGTCTGGGCTTAAACTAATTCTTTATTGGTTGGAAAGCTGTTCAGTTGACTTTTCAGTAGACAGGGCCCAACGCTGGCACTGTATGGTGTGGTATTTGTAGTAAGATTCCTTAGCAGGATGTTGAGCGCTACTTAGCTGAGCCATGACACCTATGTTTCAACCCAGTAGTAAACCAGGGTTCTCTTTCTGGCAATTTGTGGGGCCAAATTGACTTCATGGGTGTTGCATAGGAAGGGATGAGGGTGTAAATCAGGGCAGAATTTGATTCTTAGTGCTAAAAAGTGATGCAGATGAGTAAATGCACAATACTCAAAGTTGTGTACATCCCTCCCCACCTGTAGATAAATACCAAATGACAGCAATTTGACAGTGATGTAACAATACCGATAGTAACAATGAGCTCTCTTAATGCAGCTGAGCTTCAACAAATAGCTGGCAAGTTAACAGCTCAGGGAAAAACATATGGTTGTCAGCAGCTTCCAATTGGCACCCACCTCCCAAACATTCTCAGAGCATCATAAGAGCACTGGGCAATCACACATTGATTTGGCAGTTGGTATTTCAGTTACTTCCCTGACTGCAAAGTGAATTTCAGTGAAGGGTTTGGTTTTTTTCCCTCTCCTACCTTTTAAAGAGAACATTTACTGCTGCTGAATTTTTTTTTTTTTTTTTTTTTTTAATATACAGGAAATGCAGGGTGGAGGCTTCTATTTTAATTTGAACTTTCTGGTGATGCAATGTGGAGGTGTGCACACCAAAAAAAGAACACAATGCCAATTGAATTCTAACAGGTTGTGTGATTTGGGAATTAGTTTATCAGAGACATCTGCCT
>NW_020714937.1:0-12777 GCF_002925995.2 Terrapene triunguis | reverse complement strand
TCCTTTCTACTGTCCCCTATGAACGGACAGCCCTCTCTGATCCTGTATGCCCCATAACCATCTTCTTCTCCCAATTTTTTTTTTCAAATCCTACCTTTTCTCCCACAGTCCTCTAATTCCCTATAAACCATGACAGTTTCTGTGGATCTGACAGACTGTCTTTATTTTTAAGATAGATGAATTTTGACCTCAAAAAAGAATGTCTATCTGGTTGTGTGTGTATTTTTAATACTATATAATGCTCTTGTTTTGCTTGCAGTGGCATCCTACAGGCAGCAGCCTAGGAGATTCAGGGGAGGTCTACACTATAGCCGGGATCGATGCTCTGAGATCGATCCACCAGCGGTCGATTTAGCGGGTCTAGTGAAGACCCGCCAAATCGACAGCAGATCGCTCTCCAGTCGACCCCTGTACTCTGCCCCCGACGAGAAGAGTAAGGTAAGTCGATGGGAGAGTTTCTCCTGTAGACCCCCGCGGTACTCTATCTAAGGTACGTCGACTCCAGCTATGTTATTCATGTAGCTGAAGTTGGGTAGCGTAGGTTGACTTACCGCGGTAATGTACAAGTAGCCTCAGTCTGAGCAATTTGGACAAGGAACTAACTTTACCGATGGCTTATCTCGCTTCCAGAAAGCACTGCATCACAACTAACAAACAGCATTTATCTAAAAGCTGTTTATCCTATTACTATTTTATTATTTTTATTATTGTAGTGGCTAGAAGTTCCAGGCATGGGCCAGGCCCCCATTGTGCTAGACGCTGTACAGACACTGAGCAAAATGACTGTCCCTGCCCCAAAGAGCTTACAATCAAAGTATAAGACAAGACATATGAGATGTTTTAGTAATCTAAGTTCTGTTTCACAGTGTATGACAATGTCTCATTGTTTCTTTGTGCTCCCCTGTCTGTCTGTCTGTCTATCTGTATTAATATTACAATATGTGTAAATGCCCAGTACGCTTTTATGCTCAATATGAATAATATAGAGGAGCAAAAACATAAATCTGCAACTGTGCCTTTACTGCGTAGTATCATAAATACTGGGGAATGGATTGCTGAGATCCTATGAAGTTAAGAGCTTTCCATTCTTAGGTGCTTTACATAAATCAAAATATTCTGGGCTTTCGCTGAAAACGCAATCATTCCGCCCCCAAAAATCAACAACTGATACCTCCCCCACAAATACAGTTGGTAACAGAAGAGCCCCACCTCCCCAAAAGCTACGTTCCTTCCAAACATTTCTGCCCTCTCCTAAAGCCCAAGAACATTGATGGGTTTTGCAGAGTGCCTATCAGGTGTGTAATTCCCTGCCCAAATTTGCTCAATTGACATTGCCTTCAGGAGGAAAGACCTGCCGGCAGCCCCCTTCTTAGTTATATGGTGAGCCGCCTTCAGCTTGAGTGTGTCTGCTGGTCTCAACTATGGCAGTACAGTGCATGGAGATTTCTTTGAAAGGCAGGCGCCAATCTGTTATGGCCTTTGTAGGCAAAAATTGTGATACCAATTCTTCTGTCATACACCTTTGTCAGTCAGGAGTAACTCCTGAACTCAATACAGTAGTAGAGGGTTTCTTGACCATTTCAGGTTGGCGATCCCTTATTCAAACTCAGAAATTTTCACAATACCCTTACAATTGCTACAGATGTAAGAATAAAATTGTAACCATGTTATCCTTGGTAAGCTTATATAATGTGTGTATGTAGCAGTTGCCAGAGAATACTTGACCTGGAAATCAACTATAACTATATTTGACCTCACCAACTTTGAAGGTTTTGGCCCTCGTGAAGTTATTCCAGAAATTTTATTTTCTTTGCTTTAGAACTGTAATAACATCTTCAGTGCCTTGCAACCCCCTCTGATTGCCTTTTGCGACCTACCCCCAGGGATTGTGACCCATTGATTATGAAACATGGCAATAGTATATCAGTGTTAGTGAGGGATTGGGTGCTTTCTCCTTAAACTCCACCCAGAAACCAGTTGGCAGCCAATGCAGATCAGAGTACCGGTATTATGTTCAGGTAGTTGCATTCTGCACCTGTTTCTGTCTCCAAATGGATTTCAGGTGCCTCTCCTTGTAGAGCACATTATTGTTCTCTAATGTCAAGGCGACAAAGGCACAGATTGCAGAACTGAGATGTGGACCTGACAGGTGCATAACTCCTGGACACATCCAGGGTGGGAGAGAGCCATCCCAGTTACTGTTGCTATCTGATTATCTCACTCCCAAATTACAAACTCAAGTGTTAAATGGTGGTAAACACCCTCAGGCTAGGAGGTCTGTTATAATTTTCAACATCTCTTCTGGCTCCTTTCCCCTAAGGTACCCACTGTTACCTGGATAGAGCTTCCACCATCACCCCCTCCTCTCTAGATCCCGGGCAGATGCTGAGATATACGCTCAACTGCACCATCTGGGTTGATGTGCCTTAGTGCATTTTCAACCTCCTTGGTGGTTAACTGAAATAGAGTTTAATTAAAATCTCATTATCAAGTTGTCCTACAACATTAGTAAATAAAAATAACTTTAACAGCTGCCTCTTGTGACTTAGTAAGTGGCAGTTTCAAGGATTTGACATCTGTTCATTAAAAAAGAATTTGAAAAATATTGAATATTTTTATTCCCTGTCTGCTCTCAGAAAATTTTAAATCCAACTATATTGTGGTCTTTTTTTCCTACTGCTGCTATGGTTTAAAATTCCCAATGAGAGGGGAGTACACCCCATAGCAAGCTGCCTTGGGTATGCCTCATTTGGATTTATAAGATGCCTTGGGAGTCATTTGGACATCTCCCTATGGGCCAGGGGGTGGATGTATCTGTCTCTCTTATTACCACCTGTTGTTTGATGCACCCTCCATTTTACTACCTATTATTTGATGCACCTTGCTGTTTTAAAAAGCACAGCTAGCAATGTTCAGCCAGTCTAATTTTTCTCCACTTCAACCTACTTACTCCACTCATTCCCATTACTTTCAGTTTTGCTAGTGAAACCTGCTTACTCTCCCCTCCCCTTGTCACTTCTATTTTATTCTGCTCCCTACACCTGGATCATCCTCCTTATTCCAGCATGATAGGTGCCCATCTTCTTTTCATTCAAATCTGTCCTCAAAGCTCACTTGATCCACGAGACCCATAAACACAAGTGTGTCATGTTAAGAGTTAGTGCTATTCTCTGGGACTCTGTTTCACTCCTCTGTGTCTGATCTTTGTCTTTTTAGACTGTACGCTCACCGGGCCAGGACTGTGTCCTTTAGGAATGGTACGGGGCTCAGTAGAATCTCGGTGCGTAAATAAAGTGACCTGCTTGACTGAGGATCCATTTTCTGCATTAGTCACTAAGTAAAGTAGTACAAACAAATGTTTGTTCTACAGACTCGAATAATCTCTTCAAAGTCACACTTTCAACTGACTGTTTGACCCCTACAATTTGATTCTAACAAGTGACTGAATAAGTAGTTCCTTCTTATATAACAGGTCTTATCCCTGTTTCATATTTGGGGCCATACCGGCTTACTTTAGTCACAAAAGTAATATTTGACTCCTGTTCACCCTGCTGAGCCAACACAGCTACAAGGGAGCGAGCTGGATTCTGTTGTGGCTCATGTATCATCAGTTACATTCCAGTTGTGCTCTTGGTTAAACCTGTGCAATCCCAGTGGTGACAGTGGTGTTGCACAAGTGTGACTGAGAGCCGAATTTGGCCTGCAGAACTGTTTTCCTAATGAAGCTCCAGAAGGTAAGAACTCAGCTTGACTCTCGGATGGCAGAGTTTGCAGGGCTAGTAGTTAGAAAACCCATTTTTCCTTATGAATTGAGTGAATTTGATCTGGAGTCATTGAAACAAAAAACATGGAACAGCACAGTGCCTGCCTTATTATCATTTTGCAGAGTAGATCCATACATGAACTTTCTCTCACAGCAACTGGATCCTCTCCTTGTGTGTGTTTTCACTAAAATGTGGCCTCCCTACCATTTACCCTGCAGTATTTATGGAAGCTCAACCAACCTCTCTGCTCATATTTGCAGCTGCTATGTAGGCTGTAATTGCCTAAGAAGCAGTTGTGACACTTATAGTAAGGATGCAATACAATGTATGTTGGTAATATCAGAGTGATGCTTTGGCTGCCTGCCAATTGCATATGACTCCTGGTGCAGGTTAATAGGTAACGTACCCCCTGTTAATAGATCCCAAATCTGATCATGTGAATAACCGATGCTGGAAGTGCCGTATTCCAGCAACCATCTGCTGAGTTTTTAAGTGCTTAGTGCTGTTTACTTAACACAATCTGTGCTGATAAATTACAAGCACTCTGCACTTAGTAAAGAAAATAAATTCCAGCCCCACAAAATAATAGCTTTGCAGCACTTAGCCCTGTTTATAGAGTAGTTCATCCACTATTCCCCCAAGACTCGCAAATATAGCTAACAAATCATGTGAAGATAAAGTCAGTGGGATAATATGAGACCACAAATGCAAGATCGTTCTTTTTGAAGGCTCTGGCTCAACAGTGACATTGAAGGAGCATGGTGGTCCCAAACCCCGTTGTGCCTGGACAGGAGCAGAGCCATTGCTGTTAGTTTAAGGTCACTCATCTAACGTAGTTTTCATTTGGGGATTTAGCTTTTATTACAGCAACCATTCTAGTTCATGACCAAGATGGAGAATGTTCATTATAAACCTTGCTTTCAGGCACTCAGAACTTTCTAAAAGATGATCCTTTATGCTAAAATGTCCCATGATTAATATAAGTGGGGGGAATGGTGTTGTAAAGCACAGGTCAGAGAGTCAAGAAGTCTTGAGTTTTATTCCTGACTGTGTCACAGGCTCTCTGTGTAACCAGGACAAGTTATTTCGCCTCTCTGTGCCTTTTTATGTTCTTTGCTTGTAAAATGGGGGTTACTGATACTTGTCTATCTAATAGGGTGCTGGGCGTTTAGATTAGGAATGTCTGTAAAACACTTGGAGTTCATGCTGTCTAAATGCAAAGTGTTATAAGTAGGGCACGGTGTTTGTCATGGAGGTTGCAGGAAGTCACAGATTCCATGACTTCCTGCAACCTCGGTGACTTCGGCAGCGGCCAGTGTGGCTGACCCCAGGGCCAGCTGCTTGGGTGGTCCTGGGAACAGCCACACGGGCTGCTGCTGCTGAAGCCGCTCTGCAGTCAGCCTCTCCGGGGGCCCCGCAGCCAGCCACACCAGCTGCTGCTGGAGTGGCCCCAGCCCCCAGGCCAGCTGCACTGGTCGCTGCTCTGGCGGTCCTGGACAGTTGGTCCCTGCGACCACCCCCAGGGCTGTTGGTGTCCCCGCCCCTAAGATTCAGTCAGGGATATTTATGGTCAGGTCGCGGGCTGTGATTTTTTTGTTTCTTGCCCGTGACCTGTCCATAACTTTTTAGTAAAAATACCCATGATTAAATCGTAGCCTTAATTATAAATACAAAGGTGAGGAATTCAGTCATGTGTGTTGAAATAAACTGGATTCCTATTCAACTTTTATTTTCAATTAAAGTGTGTGTGGGGGGGAGTATGCTAATATGATGTGGTTGGAATTTTAACACCACAGTAAAACGTATGGTTCCCACAGCAACCATAACTCTGTCATTACATGTGTGCGTTAAGGCCTAAAACTTAATAGCATAAACAGTCATTCAAAATACTTTATACACAAAGGGCGAAATTACATTTGTGGAGAGAAAACACAGATCTCAGTTAAAGGCTGACCGCTGATATTTTAAACTAACCATAGACCTCTTTCTGGAGAGGAGAGAATCTTTGAATTTCCTTACTTGTGTTAAGTTAACTCAGTGTTTGTAGTTGAGAATTTTAACATAGGTTTTTGCACAAAGTTATGTAACTGCAGATCATTTGTAGTCTGCAGGCTGGTTTAAACTCCAGCTGGGGTGCCTCAGTGTAGATTGCAGTCTAAAGCACAGCTGGAGTTTCAAAACATTGATTCCATAGAGTACAAATTGCATCTGTGGTTGAAAGCCTCCCAATGGCAATGCGCAGTAACCTGAATTTGAGAACGCTTTCTTTTCCATCTATGGTGGATAAATGTCTGCACGTAAACATTAATTGGTCCTTTAAAACAATAGCCATAAAGATGGCCTTTTAAAAAAATTGCTTATGCTGTTTTACGCAAAGCAATTTAGTCCTAGTTAGGAAATAACCTCTTGCTAAAAATGTTGGCAACCCAAATCTGTGTTCTGAATTTTAGAAGCGCAAAATAGCATCTTAAATCTTTTTCTCTCTCTCTGTATTTTGCTTAAAACCCCAGATTAAACTCCCCTTGAAAAAACTGGCCAGAAAAAACTCCCTCCTAGGCTGAGCCCTCATACACCAAGTTGTATCCCATTGCAGTGGGTGCGTTTGAACCCCTGGAATTAGGGCATTCTAATGGCAACACTGGAAAATCAACCGTGGGTGCTTTCATCCTCACTGTTTAGATTGTGTCTTATGTGAATCACAGAGATGCTCTCTGACATTCGATTTGTTTTTATTTGAGCATTTGCATTCTTCTGTTCTTCAGAATTTTCTGGTAACATTTGTGCATGTGTTGGGTGGAGGAAGGAGTTCTGATCTGTTCCTTTTGACTCAAAACGGCTGTGGAGTAATGAAAGGGACTACATATTCCTTGACTGCATTACCCACAAGGTGGCAATGTGTGACAGCAGCTGGTACGGTGAAGCACAATCTCTGCTGTTCTTTAGCATTAATATTGAAGCTGTCCAGGTGGTACTAAGATTGAGCAGCAGTGACAGGGAGGTGTGCTGAGATTCTTCTGCCCTAGGGCTTTGGAAAAATGGCCATATGTCCCTGTCCAGCAGTGTTTCCATCCATGCAGGTGGAAAAGCGAAGTGGCTTTGGAATATAGGATCTCCTGTTTTATATCCCTCTTCATCTTCCTCCCCCCCCCCACTTTCATTTTTTTAAATCAAACTTTAACAAGGCCGAGGCAACTGTGGAACTGTTGGAAGGTCATGGCTTGTGGCCTGGACCAGTTTTCTCAGCTCCAGCAGTTACTTTTTATTACCAAATGTCTCCAATGTAAAGTGTGGTTGTACTCTGTGTAAAAATAGCCCTTTGTTACACCATAGCTGCTCCTTGTGTGTCTAGAACAGAGCTGCAGACTTCAGTGATAAAAATGAGGCTTTTGTTACTTTTTATTCCTGTCAGTCCTGCAGAACTAATGGCTCTGGGAGAATAAGATGGTCTACTCTTGTTTGTGCATCATCATTAGAAATTGTTTAAGTTCCAGTTGCAGGACCAGATTCTGCTCTGTGTCATCTGTGAAACCCGATAGAAGACATTGAAGTGAGTCTAGGGATAGCTGGGAACAGGATTTGAAGACATTGAGGTTGCACATGTGCAATTAAGGGCAGAATTTTGCATGCTGAATATTGACCGCTGATGGTGATGCGGGCATCAAAAAGAACTCAGATTTTTCAGATCCCAGGTGAGGTTTGGTGCATTGGCAGTAAGAGAAACTGACTTCTTTCTTCTAAACTGAACCAATTTGATATGGTTTCACCAAGACATGCTCAATATGAGACTGCCATAAAGTCATGTTTGTGGTCTATTTCCAGAGTAAAACCACCCTTCCATGCAGTGCAGGGTAAAATTGCCGATCTGCTGTCTGCATTCTATGGGGGGATTTAGTGTACAGTGTGATTGCAATAGGAGAACATTGGCATTCCTAGTGCTGTATCTGCATTACCAGGCATGACAGTGGGAGTAGTGGGGGAGGGCAAGCACACATGCAGGAGAAAGTGAATTTGATGTGGCTGAATGGAAAAGTGTGGGGTGCGGCTATAATTCAATTTTTAAAATGCCATTTGCTGTTTGCTCTCTTGCTGCAGGTGAAGTGGAAAGGGAAAGATTTGTTTGACTTGGTGTGCAGGACACTAGGACTCCGAGAAACCTGGTTCTTTGGACTTCAGTACACGATCAAGGATACCGTGGCCTGGCTCAAAATGGACAAGAAGGTTGGAATAGGACTTTCCTTTTAGGGGATGTGTGTGGTGGGGTGGGAGGGTAGATCTTTCCCTGTCTGTCCATGCATGAAAGTCGGAGATGCATCAGTGGGAATTCTGGGGGTGCACCAGGAGCAGAACTAGGCTTTGGCTGATCTATAGATACATTAGTCAGGAGATCCAAATACAATATGATTGTCCTCCAGCACAGTTAGTGTTAGGTCGGACCTTTAGTCTATCCCTGAACCATCACAAAGCCTTAGACTATACATACAAGGTCCCTTCTACGCTATAAAACTGGTGCGTTAGCTGTTTCAAGGGACAACCATGTTATAACCATACCCCTAAGATGATTGTAGTGTAAATAGCATCTAATATCCTATTTGGAGAGTCCCCATGTGTACATGAAGGGCAGACCCTTTAGAGACGGTAGCTTTCCAAAATATACCGTGCAAATAGTGGAAAAGTGAGGCTGAAGTATGACATTTCTTTACTAACAGTCTGCCAGTGTTTGAGGTATGGAAGTGCCTAGGAAGGAGAGACAATAGCGAACGTATATGGGAGATGAAGTTAAGGAAAGGAATACTTCCCAACAGTGTGATCCTCTCGGCTGTTGAATAGTCTCCTAATGGAACCATCATTTCCTTTGCTTGTATTTAAAACTAAACTGGGCAAACCACTAGAAAATGTACAATAGGGAATAATCCTGTATGCCCTCCCCTCCCACCCCCCGGGTATTCTTCCTTCTGGTGTCTGAGAGGAACCTTTCTTGAGCAGTATTGAAACAAGGGTCCAGTTGAGCCTGTGTTTCAAAACACAAGATATTTAGTTCAGTGAACAGAAGTTAGGATTGTAGGATCTCTCTTCCTAAGAAAAAATATGGAAGCAAATTCCGGGCTCACCAGTTGTCTTTGTAGCAGGAAACTGCATTTTTTGAAGAAAGATTTGTGTGTGTTGGTAGAACCCTGTATGTGCTCAGCAGGGAAGAAGAAAAATGAATCCTCTGCCTGATGAAAAATTGCACCCCATGGCATGCAGGATGATTTGTTTCTGCTTTGAGTGTGTTTTATAAATATGTAGAAATTGCAAACTTCTTACAAGCCTTTGGGGCAATGGTTCCTGAACTTCCCAGATTTCATCATATTAACCAGGTGACTGGAAAACCTGGAGAGGGGGTACTGCAGTTTGAGGGGAAGTAGAAGTTTGGCACCTGTGTCTAGGCTGTAAGAGACAATGGTGTTGGGGAGGTTGGAGTCACTGATTGATTGTCAAATCCTGCAGGTTCTGGATCATGACGTTCCAACAGAGGAGCCGGTCACTTTTCACTTCCTTGCCAAATTTTACCCTGAGAATGCGGAGGAGGAGCTGGTTCAGGAGATCACACAGCACTTGTTCTTTCTGCAGGTATGCGCTTCAGCAATTGGTTGTCCTTCCCAAGGGCTGGAGAATGTGGTGGGTGGTAGGGCTATAGATGTGTTTCTTAATGTTGACTGTCTCTGGCCATCCCAGCATGGCTTCTCTTCTTTAAGTTCAAACCCACTCTGAAATGAGCAATTTCAACAAGCACACGGTGTTGTAAACGTAGAGAAAAGATGGTTTGTGTAAACCTAGCAGCATTCGACATAGTCAGTCTGTAAATCTGGGAGCAATGAGGTGACTAGCCATATTAATAGGTTATACTCTCCCGCTGGAGGGTATTTGTGTGAGAGAGGGGCAGTTTCAGGAGCTAAGCAAAGTGCAGGAGGCGTCACACCCTTGCAGCCAGTGCGAATGTCTTGTATCAAGATATGCTAGCTGTCTATAATGCATGGCTAGCGTTTTTATTGTATAAAACACAGGTACATCCTCCTGAAGGAGAGCAGGACAAGTCCAGCCCTTGCCATATTCAGGGTACACTATAAAACTTTCCTCTTCACCAAAGTAGGCCCCAAATAACTGGAGCAGAAGAAAATCCCAGAAGCCCAATGGAGTCAGAAGCTGATGGCTAAGATGGAGTGGGATGGAGAACTAAATGTTCCAATTGACACACTGTAGTTGCAAACTGTGATAACCACACGTAGCTCTTATGCAGCACTTTTCATCAGTAGATCTCAAAGTGCTTGACAAAGGATGTCAGAGTCACTATCACTGTCTTTTTACAGATAGGGAAACTGAGGCACAGAGAGCCGAAGTGGGTTGCCCAAGGCCACCCAGCAGGCCAGAGCTGGGAATAGAACCCAGATTTCTTGAGAGCCACTCCACTGTGCTGTCCACTAGGCTACATTTATAGTAATAGGCTCTTTAGCTTTAAGGATTTCTAGAGAGAAGGGAAATGCCATGCAACTTTGTTTTGGGGAAATCTGCGCTGATGCTGTTGCAGTGGCAGCTCTCTACTTCAGGTTAATGAGGCACTTTCATCAGAACTCCCATTTTTCAGGCAAGGACGATGTCTGAAATAACTACCTTTTGGGCTGCAACATTCCAGGTTTATTCTCAGCCCATAAGGGGACTTGTGTGTATGTGAGAGAGACTTATTGGACTGGGAAAATTACAGTGATGTCTAGTGGTTACAGTAGGATTCCTGGGTTCTATTCCCAGCTGTTTTTCCTTGGACAAGTCATTTAGGCTTAAACTTTCAAGTGTCTGCTGATTTTTCTTTTTTGGGTGCCTCAGGTTGAAGAAGGAGGTTGGATTTTCCAGTGTCCCAAGTTAAAGCACCCAAAATTAGTAGATGCTTGGCTATTTAGCCCCAAAACTGAAGCCATCCAGATCAGTGAACACTTGCAAATGTAGGATTCAAACTTCACTGTGCTGTTTTCTGTCCCTCTGTAAAATGGGTATAAAAGCTACCTCAATGGGTTGTTGTGAGGCTTAATGTTCATGAAGTACTCTGTGCCCTTATATAGTACCTTTACTCTAGGGAGCAAAGTATTAGTGTTAATTTTCAGGCCCTTTTTGTTGCTCAGATACCTCACATAGGGATTTTAAAATGATTTTAAAATGGCAAACTTGCCACGGATTTAATCCTGGATGAGGAAAAGTGCCTTTGATGTAATTTAAGAGTTAAAGCAGTTGAAAACTGCATCTCACAAGTGCAGCATGTGACTTTTTACTGGTGTTTTTAAAAACATAGTGGGGTGGTGGTGCTCCAACACTATCTGTGACATAGGAACATGTATAAGTCTGCAGACTCGCCTGATTATGGTAATGCAGAAATATAGCCTTTGTGATTGGTAAGGAAAGGACTTAGATGCAAATCACACTATAAGTGCAAAGTGATGTTACTGTAGCTGATTGTGTGTCAGTTTGACAATCCATTTAAAGCTCACATTGAAATAAAATGAACGTTTTTTCCTTTGGAAAATTAGTGTTTAATATAAAAATAATCAAACATGCATGAAAGTCAGGAAATGCAAAGTAGTGGTCCTCAGTAGCTGTAATTTGGCCCTCGTGGGAGTGTGTGCAGTACTGTGCATGCCACTAAATTACTATCACAAGGCGACCCGCAACTCTGATAATGGTCAGTGGAATTTGAGGGTGGTTGGCACCTCCTGGATGAAGAACAGTTTCCAATAATCCAGTAATCAATAATTAATCAGTATCCAGTAGCCATTTATTAATCAATAGCCAATCATTAATACAGATTAAATTTATGAAGGAATTTTAAAAAATGTGGATAAGTCAGTGATTTAATGTATTAGAAGATGAGACATTAAAACAGTGCATGATGGAAATAGGTATCAGTCATGGTTACCAATATCCGCAGAAGCAACACTACAGCGATGACAAACTAATCGCAGTCTTGTCTTGGTCCTGATAATTGCTTATCCCTTGCCAATATTTATAGTAAGGTTGGTTACAATCCCATTAGTTCCTCTTTCCATATCAAGGATGAAAATACATATTTGTCTGGTACATTTCATACATTTTCAAGCACATGATCAGACAACTGTTTGGTTACTCATTACTTTGATATTTTATTTATTCCTGTCTGTTGTGTTTTAAGACATTACTTGCTCATTAACAAAAGCAGGACACTGTGTTAAAAGGTCACTATATCTTAAGTTTAGCAAGCTTGTATTTTCCCTTCTTAGCATGACCATAGAGGATCATAGGAGTCTAGTACATGAGCAAGCTATAGGCCTTGTGAAAGTCTGGTTCGTAGGTCAGCACTGACTGAGCACTAAAGCAATCACAATTAGTCCCGTATATAGTAATAAAAAATCCTTCATGTGCTCAAAGGGAAGAAGCTGCAGATGCTGTACAAGTCATCGTTTTGAATTGTGTGTGTGTTTATTAGACATAAAATTTTATCTTTAGCAAAGGGATGGGTTTATTTTTTGCTCAGTAGTTTTGCATGTGGAACTAAAGTTCTTCTCATGAATCCAGAGGTGGATTAAGGTTTCCCAGGGCCCTGGGCCACAGCAGGTGGGGGGCCTCTCCCCAACCCTTCCACTTGCGGCCCCGCCCATAGCCCCACCCCTTTCTGCCCCTTCCCTGGGACCACCCCCCCGTTCCATCCAGGGGTCCCCCGCCAGTCCCACAGCCCATTTGCTCCTTTCTGGTCACCCCCATCCCCTGGTGACCCCAAGACGGGAGAAGCTCGGTCCCCACGCCACCGCTTCCCCCGCCACCCCTGCGGTTCTTCAGGGGACCAGGGTTGGGGTGCTGGAGTTTCTCCTGCCCTGCCTGCCCGGTGCTTTCTGCTGGAGAGCGAGATCGGGGGGCTTTCCCTGGTGCCCGCAGCTTCTGCCGGGATGGGGTTGGGGCGGGCTTCCTCTGCCAGGGACGGGGTCAGGTGTTGCTGGGGGGGCTTCCCCCTCCCAGG
>NW_020714936.1:0-1053 GCF_002925995.2 Terrapene triunguis | reverse complement strand
ACCAGACATCAATCCAGGTTCTCCCCATCTTTCTAAACAAGTCTCTCCTATTTCAAACTTGTAAGTAAAAAGGCAGGCAAGGCGTCTTAGATTTACTTTGTTTTCTCAACTTGTAAATGTACCTTTTACTAGAGTGTTTATCTTTGTTTTGCTGTACTTTGAACCTAAGACAGAGGGGGGTCCTCTGAGCTCTTTAAGTTTGATTACCCTGTAAAGTATTTTCCATACTGATTTTACAGAGATGATTTTTACCTTTTTCTTTAATTAAAAGCCTTCTTTTTTAAGAACCAGATTGATTTCTCCTTGTGTTAAGATCCAAGGGGGTTTGGATCTGTATTCACCAGGAGTTGGTGGGAGGAAGGAGGGGGGACAGTTAATTTCTCCTTGTTTTAAGATCCAAGGGGTTTGGATCTGTGTTCACCAGGGAATTGGTGAAAGGGTTCTCAAGGCTTCCCAGGGAGGGGATTCTTAAGATGGTGGCAGCGGGACCAAAGCTAAGCTGGTAGTTAAGCTTAGAGGTTTTCATGCAGGCCCCTACATTTGTACCCTAAAGTTCAAAGTGGAGATACAGCCTTGACATGGTGGTAGCGGTGGGATACATTTTAAACCCAAAAGCCAGTAAGAGATTTTTTTTTCCTTCTAGCTGCTTGGAGAGCAGAGCTGAAGGTAGATGCATATCTTATCTCTCCTTGCCTGAAGGCAGAGGTGTTAAGTTTTTTTTAACGAGGTCCTTTGTTAAGAGAAGGGTTCAAAGGGAGCAAACTTTGACTGACTGGTAAAGGTAATTTACAAGTTGAATTGTTTTTTTTTCTTTTTACATCCTCGGAAGTAGCTAGTTAGAAAGTCTCTGTTAACTCAGCAGCAGCCAGAGCTAAGTACATCCCAGTTTCAGTCAACTGCAGAGGGGTGTGACCCAGCACAAGAAAACAGGAAAATGACTACCAAAGAAGAAAAAGCTGAAGAGGAAGCCCACAAGAGAGCTATGGAGCTGAAAGAAAAAGAGATAGAGCTGAGAGACAGAGAAGAGAAAGCCAAAGAGGGGGCCCACAAGAG
>NW_020714935.1:0-4753 GCF_002925995.2 Terrapene triunguis | reverse complement strand
CAAGAGAGAGATGGAGCTGAGAGACAGAGAAGAGAAAGCCAAAGAGGAGGCCCACAAGAGAGAGATGGAGCTGAAAGAAAAAGAGATGGAGCTGGAAAAAGCCAAAGAGGAGGCGAGAGAAAAAGAAAGGAAGCATGAACTGGAAGCAGCAAGTGCCAAGCAGGATGCATCAGACCATCCTAACAACTCCTCTCCAGGTACCACTTCCCATCCCAGGAAATTCCCCACCTACAAGGCAGGCGATGATACTGAGGCCTTCTTAGAAAATTTTGAAAGGGCCTGCCTTGGATACAGCATCCCTCCACCCCAGTACATGGTAGAGCTGAGACCGCAGCTCAGTGGACCCTTAGCAAAGGTGGCGGCTGAAATGCCTAAGGAACACATGAACAGTTATGAACTTTTAAAAAACAAGGCCAGAATCAGAATGGGGCTAACACCTGAGCATGCCCGTCGACGGTTCAGAGCCCTAAGGTGGAAACCTGATGTGTCATTTACCCGACATGCCTACCACATTGGAAAAAATTGGGATGCCTGGATATCAGGAGCAAATGTTAAATCTACGGAAGAGTTGCCCTTCCTATTGCAAATGGAGCAGTTTTTAGAGGGTGTTCCTGAGGAAATAGAAAGGTACATCCTAGATAGGAAGCCCAAAACTGTAACCGAGGCGGGGGAGATTGGAGCCAAATGGGTGGAGGTGACAGAAAAGAAAAAAGCTAGTAGCAGTTGGAGCGAATATCAGAAGGGGCAAGCCGAAACAAAACCTTATCACCGGGGACAACCCAAGGCCCCACCCACATCCCAAGGGAAACCCCAGATGCCTTCTCACCCCACCCCACCAGTCTCCACCAACCAACATCGCCCCGGTGATACCTTAGCAGGGCGATGTTTTAAATGTAATGAACTGGGGCATATAAAGGCTCACTGCCCCAAGAACCCCAACCGATTACAGTTCATTACACCCCAATCACACCAAAGATCCCCAGACCCAGATGCCTCTCTCATACCCTCGGAGCGAAGGGAAACCTTGAGAGTGGGCGGAAAGAAGGTTATCGCTTGGAGGGACACTGGGGCACAAGTGTCAACTATCCACCAATCCCTAGTGGACCCCAAACTCATCAACCCGGAGGCTACAGTGACAATTCAACCCTTCGTGTCACAGTCTGTAACCTTGCCTACAGCCCAGTTGCATGTCCAGTACAAGGGCTGGGCAGGAATGTGGACTTTTGCAGTCTATGACAATTATCCCATCCCCATGCTGCTGGGGGAAGACTTGGCCAACCATGTGAAGCTAGCCAAGAGGGTGGGAATAGTCACCCGCAGCCAGGCTAAGCAAGCTTTCACCCCATCCCTGTTCCTGAGCCGTCCACCAGAGCCCCGTCGGTGTTACCGGAGACCCAAACACAGGTGGTGGAACCGGATCCCCTGCCAACGACTGCAACAGCCGTAGTGGATCCAATCCCAGAGACCCAGCCAAAGCCAGTCCCGGAACCGGAATTCGCAACGCAACCAGCACCAGAACCATTGCCAGCACTGAGTCCAGTGCTTGCAACCCCGTCTACAACTCCAATGCCAGAGGACACCAGCGAGCCTGAACTGGCAGGAGCAGCAGATAACCTTACCCAAGAGGCTCAGCCAGAGCCTGAGATACCACATAGTGCACCAGCGGACAGCGGTTCACAGTCGATGGAAAAAACCCCAGCCCCTACATCGCTTCCAGAGGGACCAAGCCCCAGTCCACAGTCCAAGGAGGAACTGATGTCTCCAGCATCAAGGGAACAGTTCCAGGCCGAGCAGGAAGCAGATGACAGCCTTCAGAAAGCTTGGGCGGCGGCGCGGAGCACCCCACCGCCTCTCAGCTCTTCTAACCGATCCCGGTTTGTTGTAGAACAAGGACTTTTATACAAGGAGACTCTTTCTGGTGGGCACCAGGAAGACTGGCATCCTCAAAGACAGTTGGTGGTTCCCACTAAGTATCGGGTAAAGCTCTTGAGCTTAGCCCATGATCAGCCCAGTGGCCATTCTGGGGTGAACAGAACCAAAGACCGGTTGGGGAAGTCCTTCCACTGGGAGGGAATGGGCAAGGACGTTGCTAATTATGTCCGGTCTTGTGAGGTGTGCCAACGAGTGGGAAAGCCCCAAGACCAGGTTAAAGCCCCTCTCCAGCCACTACCCATAATTGAGGTCCCATTTCAGCGAGTAGCTGTGGATATTCTGGGTCCTTTCCCAAAGAAGACACCCAGAGGAAAGCAGTACGTACTGACTTTCATGGATTTTGCTACCCGATGGCCGGAAGCTGTACCCTTAAGCAACACCAAGGCTAAAAGTGTGTGCCAGGCATTAGCAGACATTTTTGCCAGGGTAGGTTGGCCCTCCGACATCCTTACAGATTCGGGAACTAATTTCCTGGCAGGGAACATGAAAAACCTGTGGGAAGCTCATGGGGTGAATCACTTGGTTGCCACCCCTCATCACCATCAAACCAATGGTCTGGTGGAGAGGTTTAATGGAACTTTGGGGGCCATGATACGTAAATTCGTAAATGAACACTCCAATGATTGGGACCTAGTGTTGCAGCAGTTGCTTTTTGCCTACAGGGCTGTACCACATCCCAGTTTAGGGTTTTCACCATTTGAACTTGTGTATGGCCGCGAGGTTAAGGGGCCATTACAGCTGGTGAAGCAGCAATGGGAGGGGTTTACGCCTTCTCCAGGAACTAACATTCTAGACTTTGTAAGCAACCTACAAAACACCCTCCGACACTCTTTAGCCCTTGCTAAAGAAAACCTAAAGGATGCTCAGGAAGAGCAAAAGGCCTGGTATGATAAACATTCCAGAGAACGGTCCTTCAAAGTAGGAGACCAAGTCATGGTCTTAAAGGCGCTCCAGGCCCATAAAATGAAAGCGTCGTGGGAAGGACCATTCACGGTCCAGGAGCGCCTAGGAGCTGTTAACTATCTCATAGCCTCCCCCACCTCCAGCATAAAGCCTAAGGTATACCATGTTAATTCTCTTAAGCCCTTTTATTCCAGAGGATTAAACGTTTGCCAGTTTACAGCCCAGGAAACAGATGACGCGGAGTGGCCTGCAGGTGTCTACTACGAAGGAAAAAGGAATGGTGGCGTGGAAGAGGTGAACCTCTCCACGACCCTGGGACGTCTGCAGCGACAGCAGATCAAGGAGCTGTGCACAAGCTTTGCACCGATTTTCTCAGCCACTCCAGGACGGACCGAACGGGCATACCACTCCATTGACACAGGTAATGCTCACCCAATTAGAACCCCACCCTACCGGGAGTCACCTCATGCCCAAGCGGCTATACAAAGGGAGATCCAGGACATGCTACAGATGGGTATAATCCGCCACTCTTCCAGTGCATGGGCATCTCCAGTGGTTCTAGTTCCCAAACCAGATGGGGAAATACGCTTTTGCGTGGACTACCGTAAGCTAAATGCTGTAACTCGTCCTGACAACTATCCAATGCCACGCACAGATGAGCTATTGGAAAAATTGGGACATGCCCAATTCATCTCTACTTTAGACTTAACCAAAGGGTACTGGCAAGTACCACTAGATGAACCCGCTAAGGAAAGGTCAGCCTTCGTCACCCAGGCAGGGGTGTACGAATTCAATGTACTCCCTTTCGGGTTGCGAAATGCACCCGCCACCTTCCAAAGACTTGTAGATGGTCTCCTAGCGGGATTGGGAGAATCTGCAGTTGCCTACCTCGATGATGTGGCCATTTTTTCTGATTCATGGACAGAACACCTGGAGCACCTGGGAAAAGTCTTCGAGCGCATCCGACAGGCAGGACTAACTGTTAAGGCTAAAAAGTGTCAAATAGGCCAAAACAGAGTGACGTACCTGGGGCACCAGGTGGGTCAAGGAACTATAAATCCCCTACAGGCCAAAGTGGATGCTATCCAAAAGTGGCCGGTTCCAAAGTCAAAGAAACAGGTCCAATCCTTCTTAGGCTTGGCCGGATATTATAGGCGATTTGTACCACACTACAGCCAAATCGCCGCCCCGCTGACAGACCTAACCAGAAAGAAACAGCCAAATGCAGTTCAGTGGACTGATAAGTGTCAAAAGGCCTTTAACCAGCTTAAGGCAACACTCATGTCTGACCCTGTGCTAAGGGCCCCAGACTTTGACAAACCGTTCCTAGTAACCACAGATGCTTCCGAGCGAGGCGTGGGAGCAGTTTTAATGCAGGAAGGACCGGATCAAGAATTCCATCCTGTCGTGTTTCTCAGCAAGAAACTGTCTGAGAGGGAAAGCCACTGGTCAATCAGCGAAAAGGAATGCTACGCCATTGTGTACGCGCTGGAAAATCTACGCCCATATGTTTGGGGACGGCGTTTCCAACTACAAACAGAACATGCTGTGCTACAGTGGCTTCATACCGCCAAGGCAAATAACAAAAAACTTCTTCGGTGGAGTTTAGCTCTCCAAGATTTTGATTTTGAAATACAACACATTTCGGGAGCTTCTAACAAAGTGGCTGATGCACTCTCCCGGGAAAGTTTCCCAGAGTTAACTGGTTAACAATTGTTCTTGGAATAAAACATATTGTTAGTTTTTATATAATCAGTAGAATGTCTAAAGGTACATGTGTCTTATTAACTCTGTTTTCTCCTAGAACTCCAGGAAGAAATCACAGCCAGTGTGGAACCGAACGTCCAACACTATCTGTGATTTGGGGGGCGTGTCATAACTATAAAGGGAAGGGTAACAGCTCTCTGTGTACAGAGAC
>NW_020714934.1:0-4635 GCF_002925995.2 Terrapene triunguis | reverse complement strand
AGAGACAGAGAAGAGAAAGCCAAAGAGGCGGCCCACAAGAGAGAGATGGAGCTGAAAGAAAAAGAGATGGAACTGGAAGCAGCAAGGACTAGGCAGGGTGCATCAGACCATCCTAACAACTCCTCTCCAGGTACCACTTCCCATCCCAGGAAATTCCCTACCTACAAGGCAGGCGATGATACTGAGGCCTTCTTAGAAAATTTTGAAAGGGCCTGCCTTGGATACAACATCCCTCCACCCCAGTACATGGTAGAGCTGAGGCCGCAGCTCAGTGGACCCTTAGCAGAGGTGGCGGCTGAAATGCCTAAGGAACACATGAACAGTTATGAACTTTTTAAAAACAAGGCCAGAATCAGAATGGGGCTAACACCTGAGCATGCCCGTCGGCGGTTCAGAGCCCTAAGGTGGAAACCCGATGTGTCATTTACCCGACATGCCTACCACATTGGGAAAAATTGGGATGCCTGGATATCAGGAGCAAATGTTAAATCTACGGAAGAGTTGCCCTTCCTATTGCAAATGGAGCAGTTTTTAGAGGGTGTTCCTGAGGAAATAGAAAGGTACATCCTAGATGGGAAGCCCAAAACTGTAACCGAGGCGGGGGAGATTGGAGCCAAATGGGTGGAGGTGACAGAAAAGAAAAAAGCTAGTAGCAGTTGGAGCGAATATCAGAAGGGGCAAGCCGAAACAAAACCTTACCACCGGGGACAACCCAAGGCCCCACCCACATCCCAAGGGAAACCCCAGACGCCTTCTCACCCCACCACACCAGTCTCCATCAACCAACATCGCCCCGGTGATACCTTAGCAGGGCGATGTTTTAAATGTAATGAACTGGGGCATATAAAGGCTCACTGCCCCAAGAACCCTAACCGATTACAGTTCATTACACCCCAATCACACCAAAGATCCCCAGACCCAGATGCCTCTCTCATACCCTCGGAGCGAAGGGAAACCTTGAGAGTGGGCGGAAAGAAGGTTATCGCTTGGAGGGATACTGGGGCACAAGTGTCAACTATCCACCAATCCCTAGTGGACCCCAAACTCATCAACCCGGAGGCTACAGTAACAATTCAACCCTTCGTGTCACAGTCTGTAACCTTGCCTACAGCCCAGTTGCATGTCCAGTACAAGGGCTGGGCAGGAATGTGGACTTTTGCAGTCTATGACAATTATCCCATCCCCATGCTGCTGGGGGAAGACTTGGCCAACCATGTGAAGCTAGCCAAGAGGGTGGGAATAGTCACCCGCAGCCAGGCTAAGCAAGCTTCCACCCCCATCCCTGTTCCTGAGCCGTCCACCAGGGCCCCGTCTGTGTTACCGGAGACCCAAACACAGGTGGTGGAACCGGATCCCCTGCCAACGACTGCAACAGCCGTAGTGGATCCAATCCCAGAGACCCAGCCAAAGCCAGTCCCGGAACCGGAACTGGCAACGCAACCAGCACCAGAACCATTGCCGGCACAGAGTCCAGCGCTTGCAAACCCGTCTACAACTCCAATGCCAGAGGGCACCAGCGAGCCTGAACTGGCGGAAGCAGCAGATAACCCTACCCAAGAGGCTCAGCCAGAGCCTGAGATACCACATAGTGCACCAGCGGACAGCGGTTCACGGTCAGTGGAAACAGCCCCAGCACCTGCATCGCTTCCAGAGGGACCAAGCCCCAGTCCACAGTCCAAGGAGGAACTGATGTCTCCAGCATCAAGGGAACAGTTCCAGGCCGAGCAGGAAGCAGATGACAGCCTTCAGAAAGCTTGGGCGGCGGCACGGAGCACCCCACCGCCTCTCAGCTCTTCTAACCGATCCCGGTTTGTTGTAGAACAAGGACTTTTATACAAGGAAACTCTTTCTGGTGGGCACCAGGAAGACTGGCATCCTCAAAGACAGTTGGTGGTTCCCACTAAGTATCGGGTAAAGCTCTTGAGCTTAGCCCATGATCATCCCAGTGGCCATTCTGGGGTGAACAGAACCAAAGACCGGTTGGGGAAGTCCTTCCACTGGGAGGGAATGGGCAAGGACGTTGCTAATTATGTCCGGTCTTGTGAGGTGTGCCAACGAGTGGGAAAGCCCCAAGACCAGGTTAAAGCCCCTCTCCAGCCACTACCCATAATTGAGGTCCCATTTCAGCGAGTAGCTGTGGATATTCTGGGTCCTTTCCCAAAGAAGACACCCAGAGGAAAGCAGTACGTACTGACTTTCATGGATTTTGCTACCCGATGGCCGGAAGCTGTACCCTTAAGCAACACCAAGGCTAAAAGTGTGTGCCAGGCATTAGCAGACATTTTTGCCAGGGTAGGTTGGCCCTCCGACATCCTTACAGATTCGGGAACTAATTTCCTGGCAGGGAACATGAAAACCCTGTGGGAAGCTCATGGGGTGAATCACTTGGTTGCCACCCCTCATCACCATCAAACCAATGGTCTGGTGGAGAGGTTTAATGGAACTTTGGGGGCCATGATACGTAAATTCGTAAATGAACACTCCAATGATTGGGACCTAGTGTTGCAGCAGTTGCTTTTTGCCTACAGGGCTGTACCACATCCCAGTTTAGGGTTTTCACCATTTGAACTTGTGTATGGCCGCGAGGTTAAGGGGCCATTACAGTTGGTGAAGCAGCAATGGGAGGGGTTTACGCCTTCTCCAGGAACTAACATTCTAGACTTTGTAAGCAACCTACAAAACACCCTCCGACACTCTTTAGCCCTTGCTAAAGAAAACCTAAAGGATGCTCAGGAAGAGCAAAAGGCCTGGTATGATAAACATTCCAGAGAACGGTCCTTCAAAGTAGGAGACCAAGTCATGGTCTTAAAGGCGCTCCAGGCCCATAAAATGGAAGCGTCGTGGGAAGGACCATTCACGGTCCAGGAGCGCCTAGGAGCTGTTAACTATCTCATAGCCTCCCCCACCTCCAACATAAAGCCTAAGGTATACCATGTTAATTCTCTTAAGCCCTTTTATTCCAGAGAATTAAACGTTTGCCAGTTTACAGCCCAGGAAACAGATGACGCGGAGTGGCCTGCAGGTGTCTACTACGAAGGAAAAAGGAATGGTGGCGTGGAAGAGGTGAACCTCTCCACGACCCTGGGACGTCTGCAGCGACAGCAGATCAAGGAGCTGTGCACAAGCTTTGCACCGATTTTCTCAGCCACTCCAGGACGGACCGAACGGGCATACCACTCCATTGACACAGGTAATGCTCACCCAATTAGAACCCCACCCTACCGGGAGTCACCTCATGCCCAAGCGGCTATACAAAGGGAGATCCAGGACATGCTACAGATGGGTATAATCCGCCCCTCTACCAGTGCATGGGCATCTCCAGTGGTTCTAGTTCCCAAACCAGATGGGGAAATACGCTTTTGCGTGGACTACCGTAAGCTAAATGCTGTAACTCGTCCTGACAACTATCCAATGCCACGCACAGATGAGCTATTGGAAAATTGGGACATGCCCAATTCATCTCTACTTTAGACTTAACCAAAGGGTACTGGCAAGTACCACTAGATGAACCCGCTAAGGAAAGGTCCGCCTTCGTCACCCAGGCAGGGGTGTATGAATTCAATGTACTCCCTTTCGGGTTGCGAAATGCACCCGCCACCTTCCAAAGACTTGTAGATGGTCTCCTAGCGGGATTGGGAGAATCTGCAGTTGCCTACCTCGATGATGTGGCCATTTTTTCTGATTCATGGACAGAACACCTGGAGCACCTGGGAAAAGTCTTCGAGCGCATCCGACAGGCAGGACTAACTGTTAAGGCTAAAAAGTGTCAAATAGGCCAAAACAGAGTGACGTACCTGGGGCACCAGGTGGGTCAAGGAACTATAAATCCCCTACAGGCCAAAGTGGATGCTATCCAAAAGTGGCCGGTTCCAAAGTCAAAGAAACAGGTCCAATCCTTCTTAGGCTTGGCCGGATATTATAGGCGATTTGTACCACACTACAGCCAAATCGCCGCCCCGCTGACAGACCTAACCAGAAAGAAACAGCCAAATGCAGTTCAGTGGACTGATAAGTGTCAAAAGGCCTTTAACCAGCTTAAGGCAACACTCATGTCTGACCCTGTGCTAAGGGCCCCAGACTTTGACAAACCGTTCCTAGTAACCACAGATGCTTCCGAGAGAGGCGTGGGAGCAGTTTTAATGCAGGAAGGACCGGATCAAGAATTCCATCCTGTCGTGTTTCTCAGCAAAAAACTGTCTGAGAGGGAAAGTCACTGGTCAATCAGCGAAAAGGAATGCTACGCCATTGTGTACGCGCTGGAAAAGCTACGCCCATATGTTTGGGGACGGCGTTTCCAACTACAAACAGACCATGCTGCGCTACAGTGGCTTCATACCGCCAAGGGAAATAACAAAAAACTTCTTCGGTGGAGTTTAGCTCTCCAAGATTTTGATTTTGAAATACAACACATTTCGGGAGCTTCTAACAAAGTGGCTGATGCACTCTCCCGGGAAAGTTTCCCAGAGTTAACTGGTTAACAATTGTTCTTGGAATGAAACATATTGTTAGTTTTTATATAATCAGTAGTATGTCTTATTAACTCTGTTTTCTCCTAGAACTCCAGGAAGAAATCACAGCCAGTGTGGAACCGAACGTCCAACACTATCTGTGATTTGGGGGGCGTGTCATAACTAT
>NW_020714933.1:0-1057 GCF_002925995.2 Terrapene triunguis | reverse complement strand
GCCTCCACCTTGTACAAAGACAGGAGGAAAGAGTTCTTTAAAAGTGAGAGGTGGACGTCCATGAACTTGGCCGTTTCCTTCAAGCATCGCCAGCCAGCCCCCTGGCTTTGAACAACCTTAACTTATGTTTGACTAAAGCATCTTCCAGTAAGGTGTCAGGGCTGGATCCACCAAGGCACTCAGTTAAATACTGAACTTCGGTGCCACTGCATTTCTCAAACCCCGGCTCATCTTCTACCTAACCCTACAGGAGCCTACGGTTCCACCAATAGCCTGCACAAAGCAACCTGAGTGCTGACGCTGCTCCACAGCTAATGAGCTGCTCAGAGTCTTTGCTCAGGCCTCAATTCTCGTGGAATTCTCCAGTGAGGTGTCTCCCGCCCCCATCTCCCCAGCAGGCCCGATCTGTTAGGGGTTCTCAGAGCCCGCCTCCTGGATGTGGCCTTGCCGGTTGGGAATGTGTGTGTGCATGTGCATCCATGTGTGTGTTTGTGCACATGGATCCATGTGTGTTTTTGCACATGAACCCATGTGTGTGTGTGTGTATCTGTGCATGTGCATCTGTGTGTGTGCACGTCCATCCACATTTGAGTGTGAACCTGTATGTGTGTGTGCACGTGAGTTTGTGTGTGTGTGCTTATGCGGGCCCATCTGTGTTTGTGCACATGCGTCCACGTATATGTGTGCAGGTGCGTCCTTGTGTCTTTGTGCATGTGGATCCATGTGTGTGTGCCTGTGGGTCCATATATGTGTGTGCACATGGTTGAGTGTGTGTACACATGGGTCCGTGTGTGTGTGCACATGTGCATCCATGTTTGTGCACCCCCATAATGTCCCCAAGCCCAGTGGTTTAGTGCCTTGTGATGGGGTATTTCAACCCTGCACCAGTGCAGTGTGGGTTGATAAACTTTCTCTCTTGGCCAAAGAGGCCACACCCCCTCGGCTCTGCTGAACATGCTCGAACTGTAGACGGGATATAAAAGGCCACCGAGCAGCTCAGTCTTGGCTGTCCACCAATGAGGAAGGAGGTGTGCTGCTGATTCCAGGACACGGAGGC
>NW_020714932.1:0-1057 GCF_002925995.2 Terrapene triunguis | reverse complement strand
GCCTCCACCTTGTACAAAGACAGGAGGAAAGAGTTCTTTAAAAGTGAGAGGTGGACGTCCATGAACTTGGCCGTTTCCTTCAAGCATCGCCAGCCAGCCCCCTGGCTTTGAACAACCTTAACTTATGTTTGACTAAAGCATCTTCCAGTAAGGTGTCAGGGCTGGATCCACCAAGGCACTCAGTTAAATACTGAACTTCGGTGCCACTGCATTTCTCAAACCCCGGCTCATCTTCTACCTAACCCTACAGGAGCCTACGGTTCCACCAATAGCCTGCACAAAGCAACCTGAGTGCTGACGCTGCTCCACAGCTAATGAGCTGCTCAGAGTCTTTGCTCAGGCCTCAATTCTCGTGGAATTCTCCAGTGAGGTGTCTCCCGCCCCCATCTCCCCAGCAGGCCCGATCTGTTAGGGGTTCTCAGAGCCCGCCTCCTGGATGTGGCCTTGCCGGTTGGGAATGTGTGTGTGCATGTGCATCCATGTGTGTGTTTGTGCACATGGATCCATGTGTGTTTTTGCACATGAACCCATGTGTGTGTGTGTGTATCTGTGCATGTGCATCTGTGTGTGTGCACGTCCATCCACATTTGAGTGTGAACCTGTATGTGTGTGTGCACGTGAGTTTGTGTGTGTGTGCTTATGCGGGCCCATCTGTGTTTGTGCACATGCGTCCACGTATATGTGTGCAGGTGCGTCCTTGTGTCTTTGTGCATGTGGATCCATGTGTGTGTGCCTGTGGGTCCATATATGTGTGTGCACATGGTTGAGTGTGTGTACACATGGGTCCGTGTGTGTGTGCACATGTGCATCCATGTTTGTGCACCCCCATAATGTCCCCAAGCCCAGTGGTTTAGTGCCTTGTGATGGGGTATTTCAACCCTGCACCAGTGCAGTGTGGGTTGATAAACTTTCTCTCTTGGCCAAAGAGGCCACACCCCCTCGGCTCTGCTGAACATGCTCGAACTGTAGACGGGATATAAAAGGCCACCGAGCAGCTCAGTCTTGGCTGTCCACCAATGAGGAAGGAGGTGTGCTGCTGATTCCAGGACACGGAGGC
>NW_020714931.1:0-2531 GCF_002925995.2 Terrapene triunguis | reverse complement strand
CCCCACCCAGAATAGCCATTTGCCTGGTGCTCAGGGCACTCACGTGGGATGTGGGAGTCCTCTGTTTATGTCTCTTCTGCAAAGCAGGTAGAGCAGAGATTTTGGATCTGGGTCTCCCACGTCTCTCTCGAGTCTCTCACGAGAAAGCACTGATGTGTCCTAGACACTTCACTCCAGGAGAGGGCTCACAGCTGACAATCCCACTTGGAAATAGTCACTCTCCAGCCCCTCAGATGGGCCCCTAGAAGGGGCATAAAGAGACATAAAATGGGAGTTCAGTGCTTAAGGACCAATAAATGAGGCTGTTGCCAATCCTTTAAAATCTAATATTTAAAGGTTTACTCATAAAAAGAAAGAAATATAGATGAGAGTTAAAATAGGTTAAATGGAAACAAACATATACAACAATTGCAAAGTTCTTAGTTCTGGCTCGTTTCAGACTGGATGAGATTACGGCTGATTTAAACCAATCAAGTCTCTGGAGTACAAACATCCCAGTTTGGACTGGTTGTTCAGTCCTTTGTTCAGAGCTTCAGTTTGTAGCAAAGTCCCTCAAGAGGTTAGTAGCAGGATAGAAGACAAAATGGAGGGGTTTCCAGGGCCTTTTATATCCTTTGCCAGGTGGAAGGACGCCTTTATTCTTTCTGTGGAATATCACAGCAACAGTATGGAGTCTGGAGTCACATGGAGAATCCCACAGTATTCTTGCCAGCAAGTTAAAGAAGTATGGGCTGAATGAATGGACTATACGGTGGATAGAAAGCTGGCTAGATCGTCGGACTCAACGGGTATTGATCGACGGCTCCATGTCTAGTTGGCAGCCCGTTTCAAGCAGAGTGCCCCAAGGGTTGGTCCTGGGGCCGGTTTTGTTCAATATCTTCATTAATGTGGATGGCGTGGACTGAACTCTCAGCAAGTTTGCAGATGACATCAAACTGGGAGGAGTGGTAGATACGCTGGAGGGTAGGGATAGGATACAGAGGGACCTAGACAAATTAGAGGATTGGGCCAAAAGAAACCTGATGAGGTTCAACAAGGACAAGTGCAGAGTCCTGCACTTAGGACGGAAGAATCCCATTCACTGTTACAGACTAGGGACCAAATGGCTAGGCAGCAGTTCTGCAGAAAAGGACCTAGGGGTCACAGTGGACGAGAAGCTGGATATGAGTCAACAGTGTGCTCTTGTTGCCAAGAAGGCTAACGGCATTTTGGGCTGTATAAGTAGGGGCATTGCCAGCAGATCGAGGGATGTGATCATTCCCCTTTATTCGACATTGGTGAGGCCTCACCTGGAGTACTGTGTCCAGTTTTGGGCCTCACACTACAAGAAGGATGTGGAAAAATTGGAAAGAGTCCAGCAGAGGGCAACAAAAATGAATAGGGGGCTGGAGCACATGACTTATGAGGAGAGGCTGAGGGAACTGGGATTGTTTAGTCTGCAGAAGAGAAGAATGAGGGGGGATTTGATAGCTGCTTTCAACTACCTGAAATGGGGTTCCAAGGAGGATGGATCTAGACTGTTCTCAGTGGTACCAGATGACAGAACAAGGAGTAATGGTCTCAAGTTACAGCGAGGGAGGTTTAGGGTGGATATTAGGAAAAAACTTTTTCACTAGGAGGGTGGTGAAGCACTGGAATGGGTTACCTAAGGAGGTAGTTGAATCTCCTTCCTTAGAGGTTTTTAAGGTCAGGCTTCACAAAGCCCTGGCTGAGATGATTTAGTTAGGATTTGGTCCTGCTTTGAGCAGGGGGTTGGACTAGATGACCTCCTGAGGTCCCTTCCAACCCTGATATTCTATGATTCTATGGGCAAGTCACATGTCCATGCATGACTCTGTTTTCAGGTAGAGCAGCCATTGCTCACATGTTACCTTGAACATTTCCAAGAACGCTCCTCAGATGTGGATTGGAGTCTCCCAAGGTCCATTGTTAGTTAAGTCTTTCTTGATTGGGCACTTACCCAGAATAGTCCTTCCTCAAGAAGCTGACCAAATGCTTCACTGATGCTACTCAGAATCAAACACATTGAGATACAAGTAAATAGCCAATATTCATAACTTCAACTACAAAAATGATACACACTTACAGACAGCATAATCCTAACCATCAAATTACAACCTTTTCATAGACACCTCCTTTTTACAAGATTTGGGGCAACTATGGGACCTTGGTTGCAACAATGGTCTATACAGTCACAGTTCATGTCAATAACATCACACAGGGGCTGTTTCTCCTGTGTTTGTGAAGGGCCCAGCACAATGGGCCCTGAACTGCAGTGGGGCCTCTGGAGGCTTCCACACAAATAATGATCATAAATAATAAACACAATAATCCACACAAGTAAGGGCCTAGCTCCCACCACCCTTCATTGCCTTTAGCTACAGATTAAGCTCAATCCATGCTTCCCAGCTACAGAGTGTTAGTCACTTGAATACAGGAGGAAATGTCCCCCTGTTCAACTCAGACAGGAGAATTTGTTCAGTCTCATAACAGTGCTTAAAATCCCAAGTTCTCCGCACCAGAGAAATACC
>NW_020714930.1:0-2531 GCF_002925995.2 Terrapene triunguis | reverse complement strand
CCCCACCCAGAATAGCCATTTGCCTGGTGCTCAGGGCACTCACGTGGGATGTGGGAGTCCTCTGTTTATGTCTCTTCTGCAAAGCAGGTAGAGCAGAGATTTTGGATCTGGGTCTCCCACGTCTCTCTCGAGTCTCTCACGAGAAAGCACTGATGTGTCCTAGACACTTCACTCCAGGAGAGGGCTCACAGCTGACAATCCCACTTGGAAATAGTCACTCTCCAGCCCCTCAGATGGGCCCCTAGAAGGGGCATAAAGAGACATAAAATGGGAGTTCAGTGCTTAAGGACCAATAAATGAGGCTGTTGCCAATCCTTTAAAATCTAATATTTAAAGGTTTACTCATAAAAAGAAAGAAATATAGATGAGAGTTAAAATAGGTTAAATGGAAACAAACATATACAACAATTGCAAAGTTCTTAGTTCTGGCTCGTTTCAGACTGGATGAGATTACGGCTGATTTAAACCAATCAAGTCTCTGGAGTACAAACATCCCAGTTTGGACTGGTTGTTCAGTCCTTTGTTCAGAGCTTCAGTTTGTAGCAAAGTCCCTCAAGAGGTTAGTAGCAGGATAGAAGACAAAATGGAGGGGTTTCCAGGGCCTTTTATATCCTTTGCCAGGTGGAAGGACGCCTTTATTCTTTCTGTGGAATATCACAGCAACAGTATGGAGTCTGGAGTCACATGGAGAATCCCACAGTATTCTTGCCAGCAAGTTAAAGAAGTATGGGCTGAATGAATGGACTATACGGTGGATAGAAAGCTGGCTAGATCGTCGGACTCAACGGGTATTGATCGACGGCTCCATGTCTAGTTGGCAGCCCGTTTCAAGCAGAGTGCCCCAAGGGTTGGTCCTGGGGCCGGTTTTGTTCAATATCTTCATTAATGTGGATGGCGTGGACTGAACTCTCAGCAAGTTTGCAGATGACATCAAACTGGGAGGAGTGGTAGATACGCTGGAGGGTAGGGATAGGATACAGAGGGACCTAGACAAATTAGAGGATTGGGCCAAAAGAAACCTGATGAGGTTCAACAAGGACAAGTGCAGAGTCCTGCACTTAGGACGGAAGAATCCCATTCACTGTTACAGACTAGGGACCAAATGGCTAGGCAGCAGTTCTGCAGAAAAGGACCTAGGGGTCACAGTGGACGAGAAGCTGGATATGAGTCAACAGTGTGCTCTTGTTGCCAAGAAGGCTAACGGCATTTTGGGCTGTATAAGTAGGGGCATTGCCAGCAGATCGAGGGATGTGATCATTCCCCTTTATTCGACATTGGTGAGGCCTCACCTGGAGTACTGTGTCCAGTTTTGGGCCTCACACTACAAGAAGGATGTGGAAAAATTGGAAAGAGTCCAGCAGAGGGCAACAAAAATGAATAGGGGGCTGGAGCACATGACTTATGAGGAGAGGCTGAGGGAACTGGGATTGTTTAGTCTGCAGAAGAGAAGAATGAGGGGGGATTTGATAGCTGCTTTCAACTACCTGAAATGGGGTTCCAAGGAGGATGGATCTAGACTGTTCTCAGTGGTACCAGATGACAGAACAAGGAGTAATGGTCTCAAGTTACAGCGAGGGAGGTTTAGGGTGGATATTAGGAAAAAACTTTTTCACTAGGAGGGTGGTGAAGCACTGGAATGGGTTACCTAAGGAGGTAGTTGAATCTCCTTCCTTAGAGGTTTTTAAGGTCAGGCTTCACAAAGCCCTGGCTGAGATGATTTAGTTAGGATTTGGTCCTGCTTTGAGCAGGGGGTTGGACTAGATGACCTCCTGAGGTCCCTTCCAACCCTGATATTCTATGATTCTATGGGCAAGTCACATGTCCATGCATGACTCTGTTTTCAGGTAGAGCAGCCATTGCTCACATGCTACCTTGAACATTTCCAAGAACGCTCCTCAGATGTGGATTGGAGTCTCCCAAGGTCCATTGTTAGTTAAGTCTTTCTTGATTGGGCACTTACCCAGAATAGTCCTTCCTCAAGAAGCTGACCAAATGCTTCACTGATGCTACTCAGAATCAAACACATTGAGATACAAGTAAATAGCCAATATTCATAACTTCAACTACAAAAGTGATACACACTTACAGACAGCATAATCCTAACCAGCAAATTACAACCTTTTCATAGACACCTCCTTTTTACAAGATTTGGGGCAACTATGGGACCTTGGTTGCAACAATGGTGTATACAGTCACAGTTCATGTCAATAACATCACACAGGGGCTGTTTCTCCTGTGTTTGTGAAGGGCCCAGCACAATGGGCCCTGAACTGCAGTGGGGCCTCTGGAGGCTTCCACACAAATAATGATCATAAATAATAAACACAGTAATCCACACAAGTAAGGGCCTAGCTCCCACCACCCTTCATTGCCTTTAGCTACAGATTAAGCTCAATCCATGCTTGCCAGCTACAGAGTGTTAGTCACTTGAATACAGGAGGAAATGTCCCCCTGTTCAACTCAGACAGGAGAATTTGTTCAGTCTCATAACAGTGCTTAAAATCCCAAGTTCTCCGCACCAGAGAAATACC
>NW_020714929.1:0-2086 GCF_002925995.2 Terrapene triunguis | reverse complement strand
TAGCCATCTTGGGGAACTTCAGCATTCTCTTCATTGTGAAGATGGAGAAGAGCCTCCATAAGCCCATGTACTATTTCCTCTGTATGCTGGCCATCACCGACCTGGTCCTGTCCACATCCACCCTGCCAAAAATGCTGAGCATCTTCTGGTTCAATTCCAGAGAGATCGATTTCAGTGCCTGCCTCACCCAGATGTACTTCCTTCACTGCTTCTTAGTAACTGAGTCTGGGATATTCGTGGCCATGGCTTTTGATCGCTATGTGGCCATCTGTGATCCCCTGAGACATTCAATCATCCTGACAAACTCCATGGTGGTCAAGATCGGCCTGGGCATGGTGCTGCGTGGTGGCATGCTCGTGCTCCCCTTTATTCTAGTGGCAATGCAGTGGCCATATTGCAGAACAAACATCATACCCCACTCATACTGCGAGCACATGGCTGTGGTGAAGCTGGCCTGCACCGAAATCCATGTCAGTAATTACTACAGCCTCTCTGTGGTATTCTGTTCATTAGGTCTGGATCAGTTTTTTATTGCTGTGTCCTATACCCAGATCCTCAGGGCCATCTTTAGCCTCCCCAAAAAGGATGCCCGTCTCAAGACTTTTGGGACCTGCGGCTCCCACCTCTGTGCCATCTTAGCCTTCTACATCCCAGCTCTCTTCTCCGCCCTCACGTACCGATTTGGCAAGAATATGGCCCTGCATTTCCACATTATCATTGCTAGCATTTACCTTCTGATTCCCCCCATGATAAACCCCATTATCTACGGGGTGAGGACCAAACAAATCCGGGACAGGCTGCTCCGGCTCTTTACTCATAAAGGGACCTAAACTTTTCTCCTGGTGCTCTGGTTCTTAGACCGAGCTCCATGAAGAACTGGCTGGTAACATGGTGCTGGGCCCTTTCCCCTGAATCACTGACAATGCAGTCAAAGAGACATTAAACCCTTTCCTGGCCTTACTGTGCTGTCTCATGGTGACAAACTAGGGAATTCATTTGTGTAGAACTCATTAACTCATAGGGCTTCCACCTTTCTTATTGCTGGTAACTAGACCCCTGATGCCCTGCCCCTGGCCTGTCCTCTTCCCTCATAGCACAGCCTCCTTCTCCCCCTTTTCTCTCCCTATTCCCCCAAGACCCTGCCCCTATTACTCAGCTACAAATTCCCAAGGGAAGAGACCATTCTGTGGATTACCTGTTTTGATTTCAGTTCTTTTTTTTTCCTCCTGGGAGCCTGTAGCAGGCAGAGTCCCTGCAATAGGGATGGGCTGGGAGCTCTTTGCCCTGTTCCAGGCCTCGGAGGCAGGCCAAGAGATCAGCTTTGATCGTAGAAGGACAACAGCTGAGAGAGGCTGCAGGATAATCCCCTGTGTTAGCTGTGAGACCTGGGAGGGTGGGTTGTCGGGCAAAGCCTGGGGTGGGTTCTGTAGCTCACAGGAGGGAGATAAATGACACATCTGCCATTAGCTGGCTATTTATACACGTACATAGCACCTTATCTTGAACTACAGGCCACCCATTGCCCAGGGCCTGAAGCTGAACAGGGAAGCTTAGTCTAATGTACACTTTGCATGATGCTTTTAGTCACTACATCTAGCAGCTCTTTAGCTAGGCAGCGTTCTCCCCATGCCATGGACCGACTGAGCCACACAGAGGTAAAGTGATTTACCCAAGGACACACAATGAGTCGGTGGCAGAGCTGAGAATAAAAACTGGGAGTCCTAACCCTATCAGAACCATTGCTCTGGCTATGAACTTGCACTGTTCCTCTCATACCAGTATATCAACAATAACCATAACTTCAGACACAAAGATGATACATGTACATAAACAGGATAATCATATTTAGCAAATCAGAGCTTTTCCATTGACACCTGACAGGACATATTATGTACAACATTTGTTGCAATTGTATAATCAGGGTAGCAAAAATAATAAAAATGGTCATATTCAATCATACAGCATCACACCACGTTCTCGTCCCATGATGGTGCTACAGCTGCTAGCCACCTAAGAAAGGGACATTGCCCGGGTTCTAGCAGGGCAAGCAGCTGGGACACTAGAGCCACTGGAGGATGGGAAGAGC
>NW_020714928.1:0-2086 GCF_002925995.2 Terrapene triunguis | reverse complement strand
TAGCCATCTTGGGGAACTTCAGCATTCTCTTCATTGTGAAGATGGAGCAGAGCCTCCATAAGCCCATGTACTATTTCCTCTGTATGCTGGCCATCACCGACCTGGTCCTGTCCACATCCACCCTGCCGAAAATGCTGAGCATCTTCTGGTTCAATTCCAGAGAGATCTATTTCAGTGCCTGCCTCACCCAGATGTACTTCCTTCACTGCTTCTTAGTAACTGAGTCTGGGATCTTCGTGGCCATGGCTTTTGATCGCTATGTGGCCATCTGTGATCCCCTGAGACATTCAATCATCCTGACAAACTCCATGGTGGTCAAGATCGGCCTGGGCATGGTGCTGCGTGGTGGCATGCTCGTGCTCCCCTTTATTCTAGTGGCAATGCAGTGGCCATATTGCAGAACAAACATCATACCCCACTCATACTGCGAGCACATGGCTGTGGTGAAGCTGGCCTGCACCGAAATCCATGTCAGTAATTACTACAGCCTCTCTGTGGTATTCTGTTCATTAGGTCTGGATCAGTTTTTTATTGCTGTGTCCTATACCCAGATCCTCAGGGCCATCTTTAGCCTCCCCAAAAAGGATGCCCGTCTCAAGACTTTTGGGACCTGCGGCTCCCACCTCTGTGCCATCTTAGCCTTCTACATCCCAGCTCTCTTCTCCGCCCTCACGTACCGATTTGGCAAGAATATGGCCCTGCATTTCCACATTATCATTGCTAGCATTTACCTTCTGATTCCCCCCATGATAAACCCCATTATCTACGGGGTGAGGACCAAACAAATCCGGGACAGGCTGCTCCGGCTCTTTACTCATAAAGGGACCTAAACTTTTCTCCTGGTGCTCTGGTTCTTAGACCGAGCTCCATGAAGAACTGGCTGGTAACATGGTGCTGGGCCCTTTCCCCTGAATCACTGACAATGCAGTCAAAGAGACATTAAACCCTTTCCTGGCCTTACTGTGCTGTCTCATGGTGACAAACTAGGGAATTCATTTGTGTAGAACTCATTAACTCATAGGGCTTCCACCTTTCTTATTGCTGGTAACTAGACCCCTGATGCCCTGCCCCTGGCCTGTCCTCTTCCCTCATAGCACAGCCTCCTTCTCCCCCTTTTCTCTCCCTATTCCCCCAAGACCCTGCCCCTATTACTCAGCTACAAATTCCCAAGGGAAGAGACCATTCTGTGGATTACCTGTTTTGATTTCAGTTCTTTTTTTTTCCTCCTGGGAGCCTGTAGCAGGCAGAGTCCCTGCAATAGGGATGGGCTGGGAGCTCTTTGCCCTGTTCCAGGCCTCGGAGGCAGGCCAAGAGATCAGCTTTGATCGTAGAAGGACAACAGCTGAGAGAGGCTGCAGGATAATCCCCTGTGTTAGCTGTGAGACCTGGGAGGGTGGGTTGTCGGGCAAAGCCTGGGGTGGGTTCTGTAGCTCACAGGAGGGAGATAAATGACACATCTGCCATTAGCTGGCTATTTATACACGTACATAGCACCTTATCTTGAACTACAGGCCACCCATTGCCCAGGGCCTGAAGCTGAACAGGGAAGCTTAGTCTAATGTACACTTTGCATGATGCTTTTAGTCACTACATCTAGCAGCTCTTTAGCTAGGCAGCGTTCTCCCCATGCCATGGACCGACTGAGCCACACAGAGGTAAAGTGATTTACCCAAGGACACACAATGAGTCGGTGGCAGAGCTGAGAATAAAAACTGGGAGTCCTAACCCTATCAGAACCATTGCTCTGGCTATGAACTTGCACTGTTCCTCTCATACCAGTATATCAACAATAACCATAACTTCAGACACAAAGATGATACATGTACATAAACAGGATAATCATATTTAGCAAATCAGAGCTTTTCCATTGACACCTGACAGGACATATTATGTACAACATTTGTTGCAATTGTATAATCAGGGTAGCAAAAATAATAAAAATGGTCATATTCAATCATACAGCATCACACCACGTTCTCGTCCCATGATGGTGCTACAGCTGCTAGCCACCTAAGAAAGGGACATTGCCCGGGTTCTAGCAGGGCAAGCAGCTGGGACACTAGAGCCACTGGAGGATGGGAAGAGC
>NW_020714927.1:0-1841 GCF_002925995.2 Terrapene triunguis | reverse complement strand
TTGAGAGGAAAGATTAGAGATCTCCCACCTTTTTCCTCCCACCCACCGTCCCTCCCTTCCTTGATGCATGGCCTCCCCTTCCCCTCACGTTGCAGCACTTGCTCTTAGGAAGCTAGTGAGTAGAGCCCTGCAAATCCACGGATATTCGCTTTATATCCATGAACCATTTCTGCAGATAGCGTGCGGATGCAGATACCAATTTTGTATCTATGCAGGGCTCTGATGGTAAAAGCCAGGCGAGCAGCTGTGAGGAACCGTGGTGCGGACCTTCCATCTGCTCTGGGCGGGGGGGACTGTGGGTCAGGGACAGGGGCTGGCTGCTCGGGCCCCCCATCCAGGGCAGGTGGAGGGTCCGCTGCAGCTCTGCACAGCTGCCTCCCCAGCTCTTACCCGAGAGCCCCTGGCCCCCAGACCCTCCATCCAGGGCAAGTGGAGGGACCCAGGCTCCCCACAGCTGCCAGCGCAGGTCTCCCCGACCCGGCTCCGGTGAGGGGCTGGGGCAACTCAGAGCCGCAGCACGGCCATGATAAAAGCCAGGTGGGGAGCTGTGGGGAGCCACGGTGGACCCTCCACCTGCCCGTGGTGTGGTGGGTGGGGCTTAGAGCAGCCCCCGGCTGTATCCTTGCCCCCCAGGCTCCCTGCCCAGATGAGGCAGGTGGAGGGTCCACGAATCTGCGCGATCTCCCCCCGCCCCCCAGCTGCCCGTGCGGCTCTCCACAACCGGTCTGCAGTGGGGGAGGATGTGTGCCTCAGAGCCTCAGTCTGGCCCTGCAAATCTGTAGAGCCCTGCAAATCTGCAGATATCCATGTCTGGGGATGCGGATATCCACAGTAAATTTTTGCAGATCGCAGATCAGATGTGGATACACATTTTTGTATCTGCGCAGGGTTCTGCTCAGGGGGGTCCAGGTTCCCCGCCCGCCCGGCCCGATTAGCGCCCGGGCGGGCTCGGCTCCGCAGGCCGGGAGCCCGCGGAGCGGTCTGAAATCCTTTCCCCAGCTCTCTAGAGCCCTCTGGTGTTTCAGACTAGGGTTACCAGACAGCAACTGTGAAAAAACGGGACAGGGGGTGGGGGGTAATAGGCGCCTATATAAGAAAAAGTCCCAAAAAACGGGACTGTCCCTTTAAAAGCGGGACAAATAGTCATCCTATTTCAGACACACCTGGAAGCTGAAATTGTTATGGGGTGTATCACAACAGATCCCACATGTCCCCGCTACCCCTCTCAGCCATGTCCCCCTTACTCCAATGTGCTGGGTCCCCCCATTTCAGCAAAGTGTGTACCATTGCTGCAACCCCATGCACGGGTCCCCGTCCCCCTGCCCCTCCCCCCTCCATATCTGCCATGTGTGCTCCTGGCCTCCATTACGGCCACCCCAGATAACGCCCAGCCCTGAGCACTGTGGGGGGCCCCAGGCTGTTTCCCTTATCACCGCTAAATAATCTATTTCCTGGCTGCAAATGAGGCAGCTGATTCTGTGGGCAGACGGTTCATCCCCACAGCATCGCACATGATACTGGCGGGCATCTGTGTGCACAATTTCACCACAGCCCCATCTCCTTAAAAGATGCCGGCCATGTCCCATCTCTGCCTGTCCACCTCAGATAAGCTGGCCAGGACCCATCCATCCCCATCTGCCTCAATATGGGCTGCAGGTATAATAGGCCTTTCCTGGCACAGCCGACCCACCGTCAGATGCCTGGGCCATGGTGGCCCTGCCTGCACTCCACCTCTTCCCCACCTCGCTCCTCTCCTCCACTTCATCCTCCCTCTCCTTAGGTCCCCAGACCCCACTGCTCACCATGTCCCTCCTCTCCTTCAGCCCCCTCCCAGCAAGGCC
>NW_020714926.1:0-1361 GCF_002925995.2 Terrapene triunguis | reverse complement strand
ACAGCGAGAGACAGTCCCTGCCCCAGCTGAGATCAGGGCCCCGTTGTGCCGGGCTCTGCACAGACACACAGCGAGAGACAGTCCCTGTGTCGAAGGACTTACAATCTAAATAGGCCCAGGGTCAGGGGAAGGAGTATAACACACAAGCGGAGCAAAAGAACAGTGTGATGGCTTGTTAATTGCGTAATATTTTTGGGAGGGTGGAGTTTACTTAGGAGGGTATGGAGGGGGCCAGGAGGACAGGGCAGAAGAGATATGAGGAGCAGGTGTGGAGTGAGGCTGAGGTGAAGCGACCCTGGGTCAGGGCCCAGGATGGGGTTACAGCAAACAGCCAATCAACCAGGCTGAGGAAAAGAAATCAACCAACCAAGCCCCGTTAGCTATTTCAGTGTCCCCTTGTGAGCCCCCGATCGGTTTCACTGCCCCGCTCTGAACTCCTTGCAGTTTGGCAGGAACTACCCGCTGTTCAGCTGGGGACTTCGCAGAGGGGCTGAGCACACGGTCCAGGTGAGGTCTCCCGAGTCAGAGATTTGTGACAACCGAAGAGCATATTCCAGGTATGGTAGCTCTCAACCAGACTGATCTTCACCAGAAAGCAGGCTGCATCCAAAAACCCGTGAAGGCGTTCTCATTTTCCATCTCCAGCCTTTATAACATTCATTTGATACGTTCTCATGCAGTCTAATGGCCTTTAAAAAAAGCTTCTGTTGTTTTTCAGATCAAACTAACTGGGAACTAAGTATCAGGGGGTAGCCGTGTTAGTCTGTATCTACAAAAACAACAAGGAGTCTGGTGGCACCTTAAAGACTAACTTAAAGACTAAAGGTTAGTCTTTAAGGTGCCACCAGACTCCTTGTTGTTAACTGGGAACTGTATTTAATTTATGTGGAGCATGGAAGGATGTTTATGAGTCCACAGAATTACGGTTACATTGATTTGATTATTTTAAAGTAAGTCCTTCTGATAATGTTAAGCTGTTTTGTATCACTTGATTAGTCTCGTGGAAATCAGTGAGATTACTCACATGATTAAAGTGACTAAAGTCTCTCTGCATTTGACAGCACTTTGTGTACAGTCTCTCTCACAATTTCTCCTGCACACTTTGTCGGTTTCCCATGTTTGTGCCGGTTTTTCACAGAGCAACTGGGCAGAAAAAAATAATCCTTTAAGATAGTAAAGAGTGACTGTAAAACTATACATAGAAGGACATCTAAGAAGCAGATGCAGGAGCAGAAACTGCTGTTAACCTGTTTTGAAACAGACTAGGTTTCAAACTGGCAGCAGAATTGAGCCCTACATAATCAAACATCCCCATAATACCACATAGACAGAGAGCTACTAAGGACGAGCATTCGAGATGT
>NW_020714925.1:0-1774 GCF_002925995.2 Terrapene triunguis | reverse complement strand
TTGAGAGGAAAGATTAGAGATCTCCCACCTTTTTCCTCCCACCCACCATCCCTCCCTTCCTTGATGCATGGCCTCCCCTTCCCCTCACGTTGCAGCACTCGCTCTTAGGAAGCTAGTGAGTAGAGCCCTGCAAATCCACGGATATTCGCTTTATATCCATGAACCATTTCTGCAGATAGCGTGCGGATGCAGATACCAATTTTGTATCTATGCAGGGCTCTGATGGTAAAAGCCAGGCGAGCAGCTGTGAGGAACCGTGGTGCGGACCTTCCACCTGCTCTGGGCGGGGGGGACTGTGGGTCAGGGACAGGGGCCGGCTGCTCGGGCCCCCCATCCAGGGCAGGTGGAGGGTCCGCTGCAGCTCTGCATAGCTGCCTCCCCAGCTCTTACCCGAGAGCCCCTGGCCCCCAGACCCTCCATCCAGGGCAAGTGGAGGGACCCAGGCTCCCCACAGCTGCCAGCGCAGGTCTCCCCGACCTGGCTCCGGTGAGGGGCTGGGGCGACTCAGAGCCGCAGCACGGCCATGATAAAAGCCAGGTGGGGAGCTGTGGGGAGCCACGGTGGACCCTCCACCTGCCCGTGGTGTGGTGGGTGGGGCTTAGAGCAGCCCCCGGCTGTATCCTTGCCCCCCAGGCTCCCTGCCCAGATGAGGCAGGTGGAGGGTCCACGAATCTGCGCGATCTCCCCCCGCCCCCCAGCTGCCCGTGCGGCTCTCCTCGACCGGTCTGCAGTGGGGGAGGATGTGTGCCTCAGAGCCTCAGTCTGGCCCTGCAAATCTGTAGAGCCCTGCAAATCTGCAGATATCCATGTCTGGGGATGCGGCTATCCACAGTAAATTTTTGCAGATCGCAGATCAGATGTGGATACACATTTTTGTATCTGCGCAGGGCTCTGCTCAAGGGGGTCCAGGTTCCCCGCCCGCCCGGCCCGATTAGCGCCCGGGCGGGCTCGGCTCCGCAGGCCGGGAGCCCTCGGAGCCGTCTGAAATCCTTTCCCCAGCTCTCTAGAGCCCTCTGGTGTTTCAGACTAGGGTTACCAGACAGCAACTGTGAAAAAACGGGACAGGGGGTGGGGGGTAATAGGCGCCTATATAAGAAAAAGTCCCAAAAAACGTCCCTTTAAAAGTGGGACGAATAGTCATCCTATTTCAGACACACCTGGGAGCTGCAATTGTTATGAGATGTATCACAACAGACCCCACATGTCCCTGCTATCCCTCTCAGCCATGTCCCCCTTACTCCAATGTGCTGGGTCCCCCCATTTCAGCGAAGTGTGTACCATTGCTGCAACCCCATGCACGGGTCCCCGTCCCCCTGCCCCTCCCCCCTCCATATCTGCCATGTGCGCTCCTGGCCTCCATTACGGCCACCCCAGACAACGCCCAGCCCTGAGCACTGTGGGGGGCCCCAGGCTGTTTCCCTTATCACCGCTAAATAATCTATTTCCTGGCTGCAAATGCGGCAGCTGATTCTGTGGGCAGAGGGTTCATCCCCACAGCATCGCACATGATACTGGCGGGCATCTGTGTGCACAATTTCACCACAGCCCCATCTCCTTAAAAGATGCCGGCCACGTCCCATCTCTGCCTGTCCACCTCAGATAAGCTGGCCAGGACCCATCCATCCCCATCTGCCTCAATATGGGCTGCAGGTATAATAGGCCTTTCCTGGCACAGCCATCCCACCGTCAGATGCCTGGGCCATGGTGGCCCTGCCTGCACTCCACCTCTTCCCCACCTCGCTCCTCTCCTCCACTTCACCCTCCCTCTCCTTAG
>NW_020714924.1:0-7369 GCF_002925995.2 Terrapene triunguis | reverse complement strand
ACCATGTCCCTCCTCTCCTTCAGCCCCCTCCCAGCAAGGCCCCCACCGCACCAGCTCCCTCCTAACCCCGCTTCCCTGCAATCCCCCCCCCGCCCACCTCCACCTTCCTCCCCCATGAGGCCACCTGCCAGGTCCCTCCTCACCCCCCCTCCCTGGAAGCTGGGTCAGCCCGGGAGATTGGGGTGGTTCGGCCGCAGCTCCTCTGGCTGAGGTAGGGGGTGGGCTTGGGACTCCAGTGGGTCAGGGGCAGAGTAGGGGAAAGGCCTCAGGCAGAAGGGGTGGGGTTGGGTGCTAGCCTCCCTGAAGGGGGGGGGCACCCACTGCCTATCCCCCTCAAATATTCTGGCCACATTCTGTCTGTCGCTGGATTCTAGTGTGGGTCACAGCTGTGAGTGCCAGTATTAGGTCAGACTGTCCAAATTGGGCAGACGCTCCCAGACTGGTGGTACATTCCTTAGTTAGATGTAACCAAACCAGCAATAAACATGTACTCCTGGCTCACGACACTAGCTCACCATGAAGCCACAGCCAGTCCACTGAGCGCTGCAGTCTCATTTACCACCCAGACACACTGCTGCAATGAAAGGTTATTAACCCCCAAAATCACAGCACATTAAGTTCTTCCAACTCCACCAGACCAAGGTATACCCCAGGTCTCACCAAAGAAAACATGGCCAGCCAATTCATTCAAGAAACTAACTAAAAAAATTATTATATGGGAAGCAGAAATGAGAGTTATTCAGAGGTTAAAATGGGTAAAATATGTTTCAGATGGATTGGAGTTTGAGAATCCCAAAAGCTAGCAGGGATGTGGTATCTGCTAGTTTTCTATGAGTCTCTTCGGTCTGCCCAGATAGGACTGGGGATCCCAGTCCTTTGTTCAGAATTTCCCTTGTTAGAATTCATCAGTCCAGAGATAGGATAGGAGACAGGTGGTCAGGGGCCCTTTTTCTCGCCTTTTATATCTTGACTCCCTTTTTGCTGGAAAAATCCTGGCTGTGTCACGAGATCAAGCAGTTTCATTGCGTACGTGCTCAGCCATCAGTCCTTTATATGAATTGCAAAGTTTGCTGTATGTCACAAGGCATACCTTGTGCAAGAATTATCATCGTTTTGTAAAAGCGTGACCATATTAGTGTAGATGGTCACCTTCCCCTTTATACAGCATCCCACCGTCTGTCCCCATCCCCCTCAAAGAGGGTGGTCACACGCCCTGTTCATCCCCATCCAGCTCAAAGATGCTGTCCTGCCCCCCACCCCACCCCGTCCAGCTCCAGCCCTCTCAAAAAAAAATGCACCCACTAAGATCTTGACTCCTGGACTCCAATAGCCATGATCCGGGAGCCCTCCCTTCCCTGTGAACAGTTCTGAGATGTCTCTCCCAAAGTCTCACCTGCAGGAATTCACTCGCTGGCTGCTGACACGTCCCCTCCATCTCATTGATCAGCTCACGGAGACAGGGTATTTCCTGGGAAATTAGGTTTGTATTTTCATCCCTTCTGTTCGCAATCTCTGGGTCCAGCTCTTCCAGCCGGGACCACAGGAGTTGTTCTTCTACATCCAGAATATGGAGGTTGCTGGAATTCAGATATCCTGTATCACTCACGCATTGTATAGGGAATTCAGTCATGTAACAGCTTTGCAGATCACCGTGCTGTTCCTGTGATTTTCTGGCTACCTAAAAACTAGGCCCTGTGACACTCAGCATTGCAACCCCCGAGTCCCTTCATGAATCGCGCCCTGTAGAACCAGTCACCTCTCCATAGAGCCCAGCTGAGCAATTCCTGATTGACATGGGTGTGTCCAGGACAGAGACAGGCTGGACAGTGACACACCACAGCTGTTACCTCAAAGGGGAGCCAAGGTAAATGTATAATGATGTAGGTATCGAGATGTAAAACAAGCCCCTTTTGCTCAGAAGAGCAGACCGCCCTCTGCCGTGTCTGTCACCGGTGGACTGGTATACGGGTCTCCCTCCCTCTTCCCTATGTGTAGAGCAAATACTAAAAACTGGCAATAGGTAAAGGTAAAAACAACAGGTAATGTATGGGGGGGGGGATAAATTTACAAAATCAGGGAAAGATGTAAATGAACAGTAACTAGGTAAACAATACAAAACAGTGAAACAGCAGCCTTAGAACAGGAGCATGAAGCTCAGGCCCAAAATACAAATCACACTGGCAACAACACATATAAACCCGCAACCGAGAAAACCCGATTTATCTCACTCTGCTGTCAGCACGTCTGTGGCGGCGGCGAAGTCCAGGACCTACAACTCGTTGGGTAATTGAAACCCGCAGAGGAGGAGCACTGGAGAGTCCCTCGATGGATGTCTCAGGGCGGGAGAAGCGACCGAAACCCTCTGGTGATGTTGCACCCAGGAACAGGAGCAGGTAAGATGGAACGTCTCCTTCCCTCTCTCTTCACCTCAGGAACGGTGGTGCCCTTCCACGGTGCACTGGACCGCGCACGCACAGTCACTGGGATGGACTGCGCCACTTGTCAGTGAGTTCAGTCCCTTTATGCCTTTAGTGGCGGGAAAATATGGTACAGTCCCAGCAAAGGCGGGAAACAGTCTGAGGTAAAATTGTCCTTGGAGCTGCCAGTTGTGGGAAAAACCAGTTGGAGCCAGTTACATGATAACAGTAAACAACAAGGTGGCGGTCACAAGATGGCAGTTCAAACTCCATCTTGGATTGCTGCTATATATTTACAAACTACATATTGGATTTAATATATACATATTTTAACAGACTATAACTTTATAACAAAACACACCCAACACAGCCAAACCCAAATTCTCCTCCTAGAGGCAGGATATTCTCTGCAGGGGCATGGGGTGAAACAACCAAGTTAGGAAGCAAACCCCAGGACTCTGCCCCCAGCAACTGCAGCTGGGACATTAAAGTGGAACAAAACAAGAAGAATTGTTTGTAATGTTTTATTTACAGCAAGTAACTGGAAAGCAGGGAAGTAAAAGGCGCTAAGAAGGAGCTTTAATAACCACAGCGTGTGGGAAGGCGATCCCCAGCTACAGGGTAGCCAGAACAGTTTCCTTAATGGCACAAAAATAGCACAAATGTCCAGGAATTAATACAGGGAATTAATGAGTTACAGTGTAACATGTAAAAAATCTCTCTGTCCCTCTTATGTTCCCTTTCCTTCGCTTCTGTCCTTTTTTATTCATAATTTTTCTAGCTCTCACTTCTCACCCCTGCTTATTTTCCTGTATCCCTCCCACTCTCCTGTTCTCCTTATCACAGGGCATCTCCAGTCCCACCCCGCTGATTTTATCCTTTCCCCTCTTGCTGGTTCCCCTGTCAGGGATATTTTCCTGTCACTCTTTTTATTTCTGGTTTTCACCATTTCTCCGGGACTCGCCCTTTATTCTTGTTTTATTTTCATTCACATTTTTCTTCTTCTTTCTTCTATGCCCTCTGGTTAAACCCGCCCTGTCCCTGCCTCTCACAGTGCTGCCAACCTCAGGTGCTTTTAAAAAATGCTGAGAATGACCCAAAATAATGATTATTTTAAAAGATTATATAATGGTTTTGGTATGGCTGCACCCCCGCTCATCCCCATGTATGTGACAATTCAGTATGACCAGCTGTCCCTAAGGCTAGGTCTACACTACAGCGGTGTTCCGACCTAAGATACGCAACTTCAGCTACATGAATACCGTAGCTGAAGTTGCGTATTTTAGGTCGGCTTACCTGGTGTTGAGGACGGGGGAAAGCCGACCGCTGCCGCGCTGCCGCCGACTCCGCTGCCGCCTCTTGTCGAGGTGGATTTCCGGAGTCGACGGCAGAGCGATCAGGGATCGATTTTACCGCATCCTCACGAGACGCGGTAAGTCGATCCCCGATAAACCGATTGCTACCCGCCGGATCGGCGGGTAGTGAAGACGTAGCCTTAGTTACAGGAGAAAGTGACTTTGGCCCCTCTTCTCCTCCTGTAACTCCAGGGGTTCTTCACCCCTCCCATCCCTGGTGCTGCAGGGAGGGAGGGGGAAGGATCTTCCAGGGTCGTATGGAGGAGGAGGCGGGGGGGGGGGGGGCAGATGGGAGTCCTCCAGGCTCATAGAGACTGGGATAACTGCAGCTAGAGAAGCCCATTTTTCTTTTCATTCTCGCTGGGCTAACTGGGATCCCCCAAGTCCTCCTGAACCATACAGGACAGTGACAAACAGGCTGCACCATCCTTGGGGCAATGAGATTGGCTTTTCTGTCTCGGCCCCTCCCTGCTCTCTGTGGTTTGACAGTCCAGAGCAGGGCCGTCCCTAGCCATTTGGGTGTGTCATAAATATAAAGGGAAGGGTAACAACCTTCCTGTATACAGTACTATAAAATCCCTCCTGGCCAGAGGCACAAAATCCTTTTACCTGTAAAGGGTTAAGAAGCTCAGGTAACCTAGCTGGCACCTGACTAAAAGGGCCAATAAGGGGACAAGATACTTTCAAATCTGGGAGGCTTTGTTTTGTCTGTTCTTTGTCTGTCTGTTCTGGGTGCTTGCCGGAGACAGATCAAGAAAGCAAGCAATCCAACTCCATTAGGATTAGTAAGTACTAACAAGGGAATGTGTTAGCTTACTTTTATTTTGGCTTGTGATTTTCTCTGTGCTGAAAGGGAGGTGTATTACTGGTTTTCTTTTTGTAACTTTAAAGTTTTGCCCAGAGGGAAATCCTCTGTGTTTTGAATCTGATTGCCCTGTGAGATTATCTTCCATTCTAATTTTACAGAGGTGCTTCTTTTACCTTTTTTCTTTCTGATAAAGTTCTGCTTTTTTTTTTTAATCTGATTGGGTTTTTTTAGTGATCTAAAAAAAACCCAAGGTTGGTTTGTGCTCATCTTGTTTATTCTCAAGCCTCCCCAGGAAAGGGGCTGTAGGACTTGGGGGAATATTAGGGGAAAGTAGGAACTCCAAGTGGTCCTTTCCCTGAGTTTTGTCTAATCACTTGGTGGTGGCAGCATTACCTAATCCAAGGTACAAGGGAGAATTTGTGCCTTGGGGAGTTTTTAAGCTAAGCTGGTAGAAATAAGTTTAGGGGGTCTTTCATGCAGGTTCCCACGTCTGTACCCTAGAGTTCAGAGTGGGGAAGGAACCCTGACAGGGTGCCCTATGCAGCACCCCTACGGGGGGGATGTGTGGGGCCCCAGGCCTCCCTCCCCCCAGGGTCTGGGAGGCAGGAGCTATGGGGTGCACTTTTGGGGGCCCCACAGGCCCAGAGTGGCCTGGGGGATTAGCGGGGGGCCGGGAGCAGCCCGCTCTGCTTCCCTGGCCCCGGCCCCAGCTGTGTCGCTCGGGGAGGGGGCTTGGGGGAAGGGATTCCCCCCCTCTCCGGCAGCAGGGGGAAGTGGAGCAGCCTGGCCCCAGCCCGCTCTACTCCGCCAGCTCCCAGCCACGGCGCGCCGCTTCCCGCTGCCGGTGAGAGCCAGGGGCGGTCCTTTCCCCCAACCCAAGCGACATGGCTGGGGCCAGGGCAAGGGAAGCAGAGCGGGCTGGGGCCACGTCTCTCCGCTTCTCGCCGCTGGTGAGTGTGGGGGGCGATCCTTTCCCTGCACTCACCGGCGGTGGGAAGCGGAGCACCGTGGCTGGGAGCTGGCGGAGTAGAGCGGGCTGGGGTCGGGTGGCTCCGCTTCCCGCCGCTGCCGGTGAGTGTGGGGTCACTGGGGGAAGAGGTGGAATAGGGGCAGGCTGGGGGCAGAGCAGGGGGGAAGGGTAAGAGGTGGGGTGGAGGGAGTTGTCCGGGGCCCCACACCCCCCTAGGGATGGCCCTGCCCCTTGCAGGGGGGGCTGGCCAAGGGATAGGGCTGGTTGCCGGGGCTGGTGCTGCCGCGTATGCAGCACACAGCTACCTAGGGCACCATGAAACTTGGGGCAATTTGGTGCCCCAAATTTCATGGTGCCCTACGCAGTTGTGTATGCTGCGTATGCCTAAGGACGGCCCTGGTCCAGAGGACTCCACGGAGCCTCCAGGCAGGGTCACAGAGATGGGAGAAGAGTAGAAAGTCTGCAGAAGCAGAAGTGCTAGCGACTGGGGTGGGTGAGGCTGATCTCAGGGCCCCCACTGAGCCCCCATCCCCACCCTCACATCCCTCAGGATCACAGACTGAGCTGGGATTCCCACCCCACCCGGAGCCAGGGTCGGATTCTCTCCCCAGGGATGGAGCCTGGCGGGAAAGTGAAGATCGGGGTCTTGTTATGAGCATCAATAAATGTCACCTGCCCCTGGTCACAGTCCAGACAAACCCGGATCCTGCTGGGGACCTGCTTCAGGGGCACGGAGGTCGCAGGGGAGGTGAGAGCCCAGAATTGATTCCCCCCCAGCTCCACAGCCCAGATCCCCTCCTCAGGGCTAAGGCTGATATATTCTTCCCTGCTCACAGTCTCTCTGGCCACCCCCACAGCCGAGTATCCCCCAGCCCCCACGTCCACCTCCCAGCAATGTCTCCCCGAGGTGAATCCCTCACAGCCCAGCACACAGGGCCAAGAGTCAAATCTCTCAGAGTTGTTGGGCAGTCCCTGCCGTGTGTTTCCCCAGCTCACACGTTTCCGATTCTCAGACAGGAGGAGTTGGGGATGAGCCGTGTCTGGATCCAGAGTCACATTCGCTGGGGAGAGAGAGAATCAGAGCGTTAGCGACAGAGCTGAGCCCTGGGCGGTGGGGCTGGGACCAGTCCTCACACTCCCCGGCAGCCCTGTTCTGGCCAGGGCCGGCTCCAGGGTTTTGGCCGCCTCAAGCAGCCAAAGCAAAAAAACAAACAAACAAACAAAAAGCCGCGATCGCGATCTGCGGCGGCAATTCAGCGGGAGGTCCTTCGCTCCCAGGCGGAGTGAGGGACCGTCTGCCGAATTGCCGCCGAATACCTGGACGTGCCGCCCCTCTCCGGAGTGGCCGCCCCAAGCACCTGCTTGACAAGCTGGTGCCTGGAGCCGGCCCTGGTTCTGGCTGGGACAGGCCTGGATCCCAGGGAGCTGCCTCTGTCCTGGGCAGGCACCTGAGGCTGAGCAGAGATGTCACTGCAGTTCCTCGCTCTGTTTCTCATTTGCCTGCAAAAGCTTCAGCTCCCAGCTCCCCCTGCTGGAGCTGCTCCATCCCCAGCAGCAGACACAGCCAGCAGCAAGATGTCAGAAGGATTTAGTGAGAAGGGAGCAGAAGAGGCAGGTACCAGCTTTAAACCCCAAAGGGAAATTCCCACCCCTAATGCAGCCTCCACTCCCAGGCCAGGGCCTCAGGGGAAGAGGAGCAGGGGTGGGGCCATTGAGAGAGGCCAGCACCAGAAGAGGCTGGTGCCAGGGGCAGGGGCTGCACTACACTCTCATATTTATAACTCTGAACTCAGAGAACCAGGTTTTAATTATGACAGAG
>NW_020714923.1:0-15479 GCF_002925995.2 Terrapene triunguis | reverse complement strand
TCTCATAACTTAAAGACACTCTCCACCTGCAATCTCATCCTGTGTGTGTGCTCCTAGGGGTTCCCCAGTTTGGATCTCCAGTTCAGAGGGCAGCATGTCTGGTGGGGGAACGGAGAAAAGAGAGGAGATTTCAGGCTTTCATATTTATAACAGCGGAACTCTCCTATTTATAACGCTGAACTCAGAGAACTAGGTTTTAATTATGACAGAGTAACAGATAGACACACTCAGGTATTTAATATAAACTAATCTGAAACCTTCTATTTCTGTCTCATTCAGGCATCTCTCAGCAATGGAACCAACATCCATGAAGCCCCACAACCATCCCAGGACAGACAATCTGTAAGAGAGATTTACTTTTCCCCTCCTCATCCCCTCCCATCCTTCAGACCCCAGTTGGTTTGTCTCATTCATCTGCTACCTTTGTCATAACCGAGACCCCACCTCATTATACAAAGACTTTGGCATGAAAGTAATTTTACCCACGTTGGTTCCCTTGCTACAGGCTGAGGAAGTTCTGAGCCAGCCAGAGTTACATCCCTATGACAATGGCCCCCATGTGCCTTGGCCAGGGAGCAGAGTATCCGAGGCCCAGCTTTACACTGCCCACCTCCCTCTATTCCTCGTCCATCCCCTCCCTCTTCCACCGCACCCCCACCCTCATCAATCCCTCTCCATTCCCAGCCCTCTTCCACCCCCACCCCACCCTCACCAATCCCTCTCCATTCCCAGCCCTCTTCCACCCCCACCCCAGCCCACCCCACCCTCACCACTCCCTCTCCATTCCCAGCCCTGTTCCACCCCCACCCCACCCCACCCTCACCAATCCCTCTCCATTCCCAGCCCATTCTCCATTTTACAGGGATATTTTTAGGAAAAATCACAGACCGGTCATAGGTTTCCGTGAACTTTTGTTTATTGCTTGTGACCAGTCTGTGATTTTTCCTAATAATATCTGAGACAAAATCTGAGTCTTAATAATAATTCAGACAGAAAAGAGAACAATAACAGGCATATGGCTTGGCCATCCAAAGCCCCGCCAATTAGAAAGTTTGTGTATGTGTATTGTATGGGTTACATAATATACTAATATTCATAACTCTCAAAGGTGTTTGGAAAAGAACTAATACATAGATCATTTGGACACGTATAATATGTCAGACGTTGTAAGGAGTTGTCAGAGCTTCATAGGAGAAATTCAGTGTGACCTGCCTATGCCCCAGGAGACGATAATAGGCTGGTTCTTCTTTCTGTATGTCTCTCATCGCTTACTTTAACAGTCACTGTAATGGCAGGCATGCTTTTGGTACAAACAAAGGTTTGAATTAATCAGCCTGAGTGACTTGGACCCCAAGTGTGTGGCATTCTCACCCAACAATGTAATAGAAGCATCGTCTAATTATGAACCAATTGGCCAGAGCCCACTCTCCTCCCACAGTCTCAGAGGCTCATCCCAATTTCCCCTCCTAGATCCCTTCTTGGTACCTTCGGATTCCCTCGGAGTCTCCATTGGAGCGACAGGTTTCTGGGAGAAATCACTGAGTCTCTTTTCCAGTTCAGGAGAAATCTCCTCTGGCTGCTGGAACTTCCCCTTCTCACACCTGGACAGAAACAATTTCACATGGTTTACTGCATGTAGTGACACTTTATAATTTGTTGTCAGTGAAAGTTGCTGCTCTAATGGGGCTGGAGTTAGAATTCCTCTGCTTCTCCCAGCCTCAGAACAGGCATAGTTCAGGCTCTACCAGTCAAACCTTCCCTCTGAAGATCCCGTTGATATTGTTCAACTCTGGCTTGGAGAGACCAGCTATGGCGATAAAAGGGGAATTGAGTCTCTATGCACTCCTTGGCCTCCATGCGCTGAGCGACAGGAGGTTCCCATGTTTAGTGTTGTAGAAATCTGTCCACTAAAAACTGAGACACCAACGTCCCCTCCCGAGTTCATTCCACCCAGGTCTCCAGCTGGGAAAGACTCTTGACCACTGTTGCCCTGGGCTGAATGGTGACCAGTGCCCCAGCAGTGACAGGTCCATATTCCAGCCCCACAATCCCCCAGGGATGTCACATCGCTAGGAAATACTTGAGGTCAGTGCTTCCCACTGAATGGAGAATTCCAGAGTCTTCTAGAAAAGGTGAGAAGCTCAGGATAAAGTTTAAGAGAGAATTTTGTATCCAACATGTGATCTTCCCTGCACATTTTCCTGTAAAGCCCGGGGGAGATGGGATGCTAACATCGTCTCCAAGCTCTTTCCCAGTGTTGTGAAGTGCAGGGCCGGCTCCAGGCACCAGCAAAGGTCTTCGGCGGCAATTCAGCACCGGGTCCTTCAGTCCCTCTCTTCATCTTCGGTGGCAGCTCAATCGGGTTTTTCTTTTTTTTTCTTTTCTTTTTTTGCCACTTGGGGCGGCAAAAAAGCTGGAGCCGGCCCTGGTGAAGTGTGAGGGAGAGTGAGAAGAACCACGTACCTGCTCAAGGTGCGTCTGATGTCCTGGAGGGAAAGACAGAAAGAATTTATCACTCAATGAAGGCGTTACAGAGCTGAGTAATGCAGTTACATAACCCACGAAAGCTTATGCCCAAATACATTTGTTAGTTTCTAAGGTGCCACAAGGACTCCTTGTTTGTTTCTTTTTTGCAGTTACACTGGGTTCTCTGCAGCCTTGGGACCCTCTTGCTCAAATGGCCCCAATTGGGAAATGGTTTGGAAAAGAATTCAGCTTCTCAGAGCCATGTTTCTTGCATCAGACATAGTTAAAGTTTTCATGACGCATAATTTATTTTTTTAGTATGTTTCATACAATGGAGGCATTACAAAGCTCAGTGATGCAGTTACACCAATAGCCGCGATAGGCAACTTGCTATGAAATTAATCTGGAATTAAAATCCAAAATTATTCATCCAATTAATAGCTTAATAAATTATACAAAATCTAAAGTTATTCAGCTTAACAGCAATTGCTGACTTTGTACTCCTAGGCAGTCTCCCCTTTGGGAGCCACCAGGTGAGCTCTGTCGCAAACCAGACAGGTCGAAGTTTGATCTTCTTCACAGAAGAGTTTCAGAGGCTCCTGGTGTTCCCCACACCCTCTGCCTTCCTGCTCCCTTCGCTGCCTCTAAACCCAGCTGTTTCTAGCTCCTTCACCAGGTGCCTGTTTGGCCCGAGGTTTCTCTGTTGCACAGTTTCTCTTTACTGAGGGCCAGTGGCAGATTAACACACGGGGCCACTGAGTCCCAGCCAATTTGGGGCCCCCAGAGCACCGGAACATGTGCACAAGGGGGGCGGGAGAGGAGGAGCAGGGTGAGGGAGGTAAGGCCCATCTCAGTCCATCTCCCCACCAGGAGGAGGCTGGCGCAGGCCTGTCTACCCAAGGCTAAAGAGGCGACGTATGGTAGAGGCATGCAGGCCGGGGTCACGTACCCCCCAGATCTCTCAAGATGCCCGTGGCAGGGATGCCCAGCGCAAGGAGGCAGCACTCCCCCTGGCAGAGAGGGAGGAAGGAGCAGGGGCTGGCTGCCCACTGAGCTCTTTCCCCACCATATGGGGCTGCTTCACCCTCTCGGCTGCTGGAGTCCCAGGGCTGCTGCCTGCTCTGCAGACCATCCACCGAGGTGAGGCAGGGGGTGGAGGCAGAGGCAACCTGTGGGACTCCAGCAGCAGGGAGGGTGAAGCAGCCCCAAGTGCTGGGGGAGGAGCCTGGCACAGTGGGGTCCTGGTCCTTGACTGAGGCTCCCAGGTCCTATGATAATACAGCCAGCAGCCCTGCTGCTTCCTCCCTCCCCGGGCTACACAGCCACACAGAGCGACACTGCCAGGGGGAGAGCTACGGGGCATCTGCACCACAGGGGTCTGGGGGTAACCCCCCCCGAACCTTTTATTTGTGCCCCCCACTAGCCACTGCTACATGTCACCTCGTTAAAATACGGGGGGAGGCTATGGCTGCCCCCCATGTCCCTGCCCCCCAGGCTCCCTGCCCTGGGCAAGTGGAGGGCCTGCGGCTCCCCACAGCTGCCCATGCAGCTCTCACCATGGCCTGGCTGTGGCTCTTTGGCCCCCGAGTCCCAACCCCCAGGCCAGGCTGGAAGGTGGAGCTGGGTCAGGATAAGAGCTGTGCAGACAGCTGTAGGGAGCTGCGGATTCTCCACCTACCCTAGCAGGGAGCACAGGGGGTGGGGACACAGGCAGGGGGCTGCTCTTGGGGCCCCCACCCCACCCTGGGCAGCTGCCCGGACTCCCTGGGCTTGGCTGGGCGGGGCTCCAGCTTCCAGCCTTGGGAGCAAGAGGAGAGGCCGGGGACAGGGCCTGTGGTGAAAACTCGGAGGGCCATGATCCCTTGGCCAGGTGTTCCGTGCACCAGAGTGAGGGCTGCTCGATTCATGATTGATATGAACACCCTGCTGGCAGTGCCTGGGCTGTCAGGGGTGCGGTGGGAGCAGCTTGTTCCTTCCATTCCTGTCCTGGCAGCAGCACAGACACATCTTCCTTCAGTCCTGTGTGCGAGGAAAGTGCCTCACCCGGAGATCTAGTGCCCACCTCTCCCTAATGAACAGTGCAGGATTGACAGGCTGGGTGCCATCAGTGGCCAGGGCTCCCTGCACCTGCCCAGAGGAAGGAGCCTGCAGGGGAGAGATTTAAGTGGAGCCAGAGATCAAGGGAGGAAATCTGGGAAAGTGGGAGATTCTGAGGCTCTGAGACCGTCTGAAAAGGAAAGGGTTGAATTAACCCGGATCCACAGTGTCGCCTACCTTGTTTTTCTGGGCAGCCTCGTGCAGGAGAAGCACCGTGTGAGATCTGTGCTCTGGGGATCTCTAGCAACGGCGTCCTCGTCCTCTTCACAGAACAGATCCAGGCCTTCGTCGTGTCTCTCACACAGATTCTCTTTTCCTGGTTTGAATTCCAATGGTTTGATTTTTTCCACTATATTTGTTAGCTGATAGTTATTTCAGAGAGTCCCTTTCCAGATCCGGGCTCTGCAGCTGGGGCAGCACAAGGGGTCATATGCCCCACCTGCCCATTTCTCCAAGTACTGAGTGATGCAGCCTCAACAGAAGTTGTGCCCACAGTCTATGGTCACTGGGTGTGTCAGATATTCCAGGCAGATGGGGTATTTGGTTTCCACTTGGATTTCCAGTTCAGGAGTCGCCGTGGCCAAAGCTGCTGGGATCTCTTGGTTTCTGTACTCTCTGTATCAGAAATGGCTTTGCTGATGATTGGAGGTCCCATATCAGCTGCACAGGTGAAGGAGGGAAAGGAGAGATCAGGAGGAGGAGCTGGAGAAAGATAAGAAAAGAAGAAAGCAGGAATTACATCGGCAAGGAATGGGGGAGCAGTGGGTTGTAAAGGAGCAGAAAGCAAATGAAGGGAAAAGAGGGAATGAAACAAACAAACAAGAACATGAAAGCTTAAACTCAGTGTCTGTCTACACAGTGCGTGTCCAGGCAGAGGTCGGGCTGGATTGTATTCCAGCAGCATGTGTATGTGTACCCGAGCTGGGAATCACAGCTCCCAGGTGCCGTGTAGACGTGCCCTCAACCGAACGAGGACATTCTTAATTCACAATGAGGTGGTTGTCCACAGCCACAAACAGACTTGCAGTGAAACAAAAATGGGTGGGAACTAAACCCCATTGAGTTATGTCAGGGAAACAATGTGTGTGCAGAGGAGCCTTGGCTTGGCCATGTCTTGCTGAACATCCAGCCACCCGCCTGGGACCAGCCAGGCTACAGGGGCTCCCTGGGTCAAGGTCAGCGGCAGCTGGTGTATGCTAGTGACAAGGCATAAGAACATCAGCAACATATTAACCAGGAGCAACCCTTGACCTGAAGGGTGATTTTATGGTAAATATTCTAAACTTTATGACTTTGCAGTCTAAGGATTACAGCCCAGCCCCTTCAAAAGGCCAGCTAAGAGCTGGAAAGAAGATTGTAGTTTTAAACTTTGAAAAACTCCATAGACAGAAGGGAACAATCCTACCCATCCCATACGCCACCCCATTCCAGCTGCCCCGGTCTCTTCCCATCATTATTTCTCCTTGGGCCAATACTGAGCCCATAATCACGGTGTGGCCTGGTCCTGCTGGGGGGAAATACGAGCCAGGGATCCATGTTTGGGTTTTATCTGACTCTGGGGAGAGGCGTGTCAGGCCGGAGAGAAGGGACAATGGGGACTGCTCAGCACACAAAGCCGGACATGCTCACGTCCACAAGGAGCCGCAGTCTGCTTCTCTGCACAGGCTCTTTGCTGCTGGAGCTCCCTGCAAATGTCTCCCACCAACACATCTGCTGCCATAGGTCTAGATTCTGACCCGGGTTGTACCATTGCTCCTTTGACTTGAGCAGTCAGCCAGTCTCTGGGGCCTTGCTACGTTCTTCTATTGGAAGGAGAAATGGATTATAGGAGTCAGGTATTTCTTTGGTGCAATCTTCATTACTTACAGACAACGTCCGCATATTCCTGTGCCCTGACCAGGGTAGAAACAAACAGCACCCAGCAGTTTCCTTACTCAGAACTCCACGTCTGCCTTTCCAGGGAACCCTGTACCTGAAGCCAGCTCTGTCTCTCCATGTCCTGCCGGGATCAAACTCACCACTGCTTCTCTTGGCTTTCTGCCTGACGCACAGCAAGCTGCCTGCCAATCCCTCAGCTAGCTCCAGGGAAACCGCTCTTGAGCCTGATCTTCACTTAAAGGTGGATCAACCTAGTGATGTCACTCAGGGCTGTGAAAAATTTTGTGCCCTGATTGCCACAGCTACATTACATCGACCTAACACCCAGCTACTATCTCTGGCACATTTCCTGGGCACCGGCTGTCTGTTACCCCATCACAGAAGTGGAACAGTCACACCATAGCCCAGCTGCCCTAGGCCCCCAGGACCAGGGCTGACCCCCTCAGACTCTCCAGTAGCTTAAATACAGCCTTCCCAGAGCTCCCATCTTGAGAGCATTCAGAGTTACAGTTTGCTTCTACAGGGAGGGACACACAATAGTTGAAGCAAACAGACACATGAGCTTTGCAAAAGAAGTTCTAAACTAATGTAGACATAGCTGAAGAGTGGCTGGGGAAGGGTGGAAGTGGGAGGCACACAGAACCCCTGGCATTGAGGGTGTGAAACTGGCAGACCAGATGCCAGGTCCCACAAAGCCCATAGGCCTCATTGAACATGACAAATGCAGAGCTGTAAACCAGTCTGGATCACCCGTGTGTTAGTCTTGTTAAAATAGGTATTAGCTATATAAAAATGGGTGTAGTGTTAGACTTTATGAAACACTTGTGAGTTGCTGCATGCATTAATCTCACTTATAATATCTGTATCCCATGCTATAAGGTAATATTTAAGTGTTTGCTATGGTAACTATACAAGTATTTGATCTGAAACTGTAAACCCAGTCAGGAATGAAGCATTACCAAGTTTGAAATACTAGTTTATCACAAGAGCTGTCATCTTCTCTCCAACAAAAGAAGATGCATAGACCCCAGGCAAGCCATTGTGGAACATCAGTGGACAAAAGACTTTGTTGATTGCTCCCCATACCCATAAAGAAGAGACAGTCACTTGTCCCATCTGCTTGAACTCTGGGGGTAAAGGAATAAAAATCCTTGTCAAGAAGAAATTGTTATCTCTATGCCGCTTGAACTCTGAGGGGAGAAGATTTCTAAGCATAAGGAAGAGTTCCCCAGGGCTTGGCCTGGGTTAGCCCTAAAGGACATATAGAGCTTGAATATTACAGAAGCTTCTATAACCCTCTTGGAACTAAGACTGTAACTCATTTGTGTGCATATGTTTACCTGTTTTCACCTTGTAGGAGAGAGAGAGAGCTTGGAGCACTGAGGCCTGAACCAGAGGCTGTGAACCAAAGTCAGGCCATGTATTAAAGCAGATGCTCACTAGTTCACTGTCCAGTACATGGACTTGGCAAAGTTCTTGCTAGTGTACTCTATTATTATGTTGGTAGTCCATCGCTGATGATGGTGACAATATTGTTGCAATTCTCATCTATAGCTATGCATATGACTCTGATGCACAGTCGGCCGACCTGAGGACATGGGAAGTCCGTATCTATGACGTTTGATGCAGCTGTGTGGTGCCTTTCACGTGCAGCCTGGAGACGATTTAGTCAATCCTGTCACATGCTGATCGTGTCAGAGATCGCCAGTGAGTCCTGTTCTGAGCCATTTGCTCAAGTTCTTTGGGATTGATGCCAGCCCACTGGAGACTGCACTTCAGATTATCTTTGAAGTGCTTATATGGACGACCCTTCTTTCTTTTATCATGACTCAGCTCCCCATACAAGATCCGTTGTGGGAGATGGCTGACGCTTAGGCACTGAAATGACATGCTCATTGGAAGAAGACCTCAGTCTTCTTGAGACTGATGGTGAGGCCAAAGAGCTAGGATGCTTCAGAAAACCTATCAACGATGACCTGAAGTTCGTCGTGCCTATAGGCCATCAAGGCATGCTCATCTGCAAAAAGTGCCTTGACAAGAAGTTTCTCCAGCATCTTGGTCTTAGCACTGAGTCTTTGAGGATCAAAGAAGGAGCCATCAAGTCGGTAGCAGATATATATCCCCTGATCCAAGTCCCTTGTGGCATGGCTGAGGACACAAGCAAAGAACAAATTGATCAGCACTGGAGCAAGTATGAAGCCTGGCTTCATTGCATTTGAGATTTGAATGTGTCAGAAGTACTAGTGTACTAGACATTAGATTGTTTTATAAATATATTCCAGCTAATACAGATACATCCCAATCTAGCAAAAGATAAAATGATCTGATAAAATAATGAATAGGGATGTTTTGTCCAAGATATCAGGCACAAGGGGAGGTAACAGATGTCATGAAACACGTAAAGTGGTACTTAAGTTGTTTATTCCAGTTCTTTGTCTCAGTCTATAAATGTCGGGGTACCTCGCATTAACCCTTTGTGTGGCCTAAGGGACAGCAGAGACTCCCTCTGTTGACTGAGCAACTCCTTGGGGCACCCGCATGTTAGTGTACCTGTAACCACAGAGCCAGGGCTCCGGGACTGTGCCCTGAGGGCAATAAACCTGGCCGAGCGCCTTTGTCGCTGAGCCATGCCTGTGGTCTTTCTCTATTCAGCATTGCAGTCTGCTGAATTAGCAGGTTGCATTACCTGCTGTTAGTACTGATAACACTGGAGCTCCAAGCACAGAAGCACGGAGCAGCCTGAACAGCATTACCAAGGCACTGACATTCCAGACCTCAACACTTAACAACAATAACTGTCGTTTCTTTTCTTAGTTAATAAACACCACATCCAGAAGATGTGTGGTTACACTAGAGTTAAAGATGAAAATGTACAGTCATTTGTTCAAGGCAATCCTAAAATATGTGCCCCAACATCAAACTAAGATTTCATTTTAAAATTTACTGGTTCTTATAAGGAGATTCTTACCCCCAGAAATACAGCCTGGATCCACATGCGTCAGTGGGGTTCCCTTGTTCCCAGCTAATGCACCCTATGGAGAACCAGCGGCATGACATAATGTTCCACAGGTCACTAGAAGTTTCTGATTTTATGAAGGCCAGTGCAGAGCTGATGCTAATGAGAAATCTGGGCCAGAAGCTTCCCCTTTCCCCCACCATTGCCCCCAGTGATGGCCCCTTGTGAGGATCTGCAGTCTACAGCCTGGGTATGCTGGTCCCTGAGTTGTGGGCACAGCCACGCCACCATCGGACAGCCCTGACCCAGCAGTGATCCACAGGCTCTGAGCCTTGCGGGCACAAGCACCACAGGATGTGCTGCCCACCGAGGCCCTGACTGGCTCTGCTCCCAGGGTCCTCGATTGCTCCAGGCCCACTATTAGGCCTGCAGAGGACACCAAGTAGTTGTTCCTGCAACTAGCTGGTGTGACGCTGGTAGAGCAGGTGCCAGCTCCTGCCAAGGCTCTAGGCCTCCGCTCAACACGGGCAGATTCATTGTGGGGAACCAACCCAGCTCACCTGTGCATGCTGCTAGCACTGGTAAATTAGGTTAGACTCAAGAAAATATGTTTAGACTTTAGGTAACGCTTCTAAGTTGCTGCAGGCAATAATCTCATTCCTAATAACTGTATCTCCTGCTATAAGGTAAAAGGTAAATTGTGCTTTGAACTGTAAAAAATGTTTGCTGTGAAAAGGTGACCCCAGTCAGGAGGGACCTGCCCATCTAGAAGGCCTGTCAAAAGAAAAGGGGCCATTGTGCGACATCACGGTACAAAGACTTTGTTATTTGCCCCCCACACACACATGAAGGAAATCCAACTAGCTGACAAGAAAAAACGGTGTACCTTGCACTAATCAACACATACCTGCTGTGAAAAAGTAGGCAATAAATGATAATAAGTTCCATAAAACAGATCAGCAGTGAAAGAAGAACATTTTCACTTTCAATAAAGATGAATTCTTTGCTAATGGAGCCAAAGTAAACTGGAGCCGTGTCTAAAAGTTATTTTATCAAATTAGTAATTCCTGGATATGTTACACGTTGTCATTACTAACACGACTTAAAGTTGAGCAGAGCTTTCTTTTTAGACCCGATTTCTCCAAATGCACTAAATTCCACATGTGTCCTCACACTGGCCAGAAGATTACCATGCTGGTAGTGTTAGTGATGCAAATTTAGGGACATTTGTTCAAGGCACAATCCTAAAATATGTGCCCCAACATCAAACTAAGATTTCATTTTAAAATGTACTGGTTCTTATAAGGAGATCCTTCCCCCAGAAATACAGCCTGGATCCACATGTGTCAGTGGGGTTCCCTTCTTCGCAGCTAATGCACCCTATGGAGAACCAGCAGCACAACGTAATGTTTCACAGGTCACTAGAAGTTTCTGATTTTATGAAGGCCGGTGCAGAGCTGATGCAAATGAGAAATCTGGGCCAGAAGCAGGATAGAAAGAGAGCACGTGGCTTCAAGTCTATTTTCCCAGTGTTCTCACTCTCACACACAGGCAGTTTCCGATTGCATTGAAAGGTAGCGTGCCAGTCGAGGGACTGGATAACAGACCTGGGGGTAAATTTGGGGACATTACCTTGTGATTCATTTGACCCAAAGTCCCTTCCCCAAATGACCTGCTTCTGCTTTTCTTCATGCTGTAGAATGGGGTGTGCGACACGGGGAGCTGAGAAGGGAGACGCTCAGCGCATACACAGGCACACCAGGGAGGCAGGTGCGACTAAGCAGTGCAGGACAGAGGCTCAGGGCACCGAGATGGGGGAGCTGACATCAGGGAAACCACGCTGGGGCTCAGACTCCGCTCACGGGCCTGCCCCGGCCATACTTAGTGTTCAGCACCAAGAGCAGACCAAGAGCGCCCGGATCGGCTGGGCTTCCACAAAGGGCAGGCAATCGGGGCTCCCCTTGCCCACGCACCACCTCACTGGCTCCCACACCATCCCCCTTCCCCTATCATTGCTCCCCACTGGAAAAAATGTTTCCTGTTTTCGTCAGACGCCACCAGTATGGTGCTCTGCTCTGTTCAATGTTGATGACAGTCGGCTGCGTGTGTGTGTTCCCTCTGTGCACTGCCCCGGCTCTGTGCAGATCACTGACACAGCAGACCCCGAGAGAACCCCCAATGGCCACAGACTCTGATAAGGTCCGAAGGCCCCCAGCCAGGTTTATTGTCAAACGAAGCACAGTAATAGTTCCCCGCAGACTACAGGACATCCTACGAATATGTGCCCCTGAGAATGGACCGGCTCGGTCAGTGGCGGGACTCTCCACTGCCCCCTAGGCCAGACAAAGACATCCACTCAGGGATGCATTCTTATACACAGGTACAAACAGGTTACACATCACTTCTGACGTACTGAGGTACAGCCCCTCTACGCATTAGGGTGCTGCCTCTCCCCGGTACAGGTTGGTTCGAACAAACAAGTCTATCCATCATATTGTCCTTCTGACCCTGTCTTTAGAATGGGCCTGCCTGTTCCTTCTTATCTCCGTGGAATGTGTTCGTACCAGGATGTTCTGGCACACGTTCATCTTATCCGTGCTTATATGTGTCTACGTGCTTTTAGCAGCCTTCTTCTTGCTAACTTCTGTGAGCCGGGCCTACCTCGGCTCACAGCTTAACTTTGTGTTAGCAAAGTCTTGACCATTACTTCAGTTCAGGCCTCAGGCCTCATACTGGGCCTCTGATACAAGGGTTTATGTTTCAGGGCCTCATCTTACCACACCTGTGAAAAGGTGACCCCAGTCAGGAGGGATCCTCTCCCACCCATCTAGGAGGCCTGTCAAAAGGAAAGGGGCCATTGTGGGACATGGCAATACAAAGACTTTGTTATTTGCCCTCCGCACACCAATGAAGGAAATCCAATGAGCTGACAAGAAAACATTTTGTACCTGCCACTATTGACACATATCTGCTGGGACAAAGTGGGCAATAAATGATAATCAGTTCCATAAAACAGATCAGCAGTGAAAGAAGAACATTTTCACTTTCGATAAAGATCAATTCTTTGTGAATGGAGCCAAAGTAAACCAGAGCTGTGTCTAAACCAGTGGTTCCCAAACTTTAACAACCTGTGAACCCCTTTCACTAAAATGTCAAATCTCGCGAACCCCCTCCTAAAAATGAATATTTCCAGGGATTTTCTCCTTCACCTGAGTATAAATTATAAAAGGAGTGATCTTGGAAATATAAAATTTGTTTTTATGACATGCTTATTACACACTCTTTATTATTAATTATTATTTATCATTACAGTATTTTTATTACATTATGAAAATGGCAACACTCTTCCAAGATCTCACTTTCGTAGCTTGTATCACTTTGAATAAGCCAGTTATAAGACAAGGCTCCTATGTTTCATCGAGGAGTATCAGATGTGAAACATCATGAAGGTATTTAAGAAACCAACTCAAAGAGTTCCTCCTACACAAGCATTCAGGTCTTGAGCAGTCCAGGCAAACAACGCACGTGCAACAAAGCTTAAACTTGTTCTTCATAATAATTTTAAAAACAATACTAGCTGCCTATTTAATTTTAAAAAACAGCAAAAAATATCCCCCTCCCTTTCCATTTCTTATAAGGAGTCTTGAAGTTTAAATCTCCTCAGTGTGATAGAGATGCTTGCTTTGATCTGCTTAGCTCTTGGAAGTCTCCAGGGCTCCAGGCTGCCGGCCTCGTGCTGCCCAGGGTCCCTAGGGACAGCTGTGTCCCCCATTAGGGATTTTTATCCCCGAGAACCCCCTGTAACATTTTGTGAACCCCAGGGGTTCCCGAACCCCAGTTTGGGAACCACTGGTCTAAACATTATCTTATCAGATTAGTAACTCCTGGATGTGTTACAACTTCTCTTTACTAACACAACTTAAAGTTGAGCAGAGCTTTCTTTTTAGACCCGATTTCTCTAAGTGCATTAGAATCATAGAACCATACAAGATTAGGGTTGGAAGAGACCTCAGGAAGTCATCTAGTCCAACCACCTGCTCAAAGGAGGACCAACACCAACTAAATCATCCCAGCCAGGGCTTTGTCAAGTCGGGCCTTAAAAACCTCTAAGGATGGAGATTACACTACCTCCCTAGGTAACCCATTCCAGTGCTTCACCACGCTCCTAGTGAAACAGTGTTTCCTATATCCAACCTAGACCTCCCCCACTGCAACTTGAGACCATTTCTCCTTGTTCTGTCATCTGCCACCACTGCGAACAGCCGAGCTCCATCCTCTTTGGAGCCCCCCTTCAGGTAGTTGACGGCTGCTATCAAATCCCCCCTCACTCTTCTCTTCTGCAGACTAAATAAGCCCAGTTCTCTCAGCCTCTCCTCGTAAGTCACATGCCCCAGCCTCCTAATCATTTTTGTTGCCCTCCGCTGGACTCTCTCCAATTTGTCCACATCCCTTCTGTAGTGGGGGGAACCAAAACTGGATGCAATACTCCAAGTGTGGCTTCACCAGTGCCGAATAGAGGGGAATAATCACTTCCCTCGATCTGCTGGCAATGCTCCTACTAATGCAGCCCAATATTCCATTAGCCTTCTTGACAACAAGGGGGCACTGCTGACTCATATCCAGCTTCTCGTCCACTGTAATCTCCAGGTCCTTTTCCTCATTAAATTGCACAGGTGTACTCACACTGGCCAGAAAATTGCCATGCTGCTGGAGTTAGGCCATGTCTACACTACCAATTTTTGTCGACAAAAGTGATGTCGACATCAGAATTTCATATTCACATTTGCTCCCTCTCTGGGCAGATCATATATACAGTGTGGGGACCATCATCCACAGTGTGAGCAATGCACTGTGGGTCCAGCTCGACACCTTCTGTCACTAGGTGTTGTGGGAAGGCAGAGCATATCGCAGCCCATCCTAGGGCTGAGCTAGATGTCCCATGATGCATTTTTCTGTCCCAGCACTCCATGGGCTTCTGGCTTTCTTTCACAGCATCTTTGCAACGGCTCTTCTTTGCTGTGCACCTCGGCAACTTTGTGAGACGGGATGGATCCCGCACTGCTCTTCTACGCTCTGTTAACTGTCATGAAGACATCGCGGATGGCAGTGCAGTTAATCGTGAAGTTCCTAACTGAAGAAGACTCGCAGGCGCCCGACATTCTGCTTGATACGGATAGGAGCAATTTTAGATTGCTTTTGGCAGTCACAGAGCAGCTACAGAGGATAGACCATCACTTTTGGGCTTGAGAAACAAGCACTGAATGGTGGGACTGGGATCACATGGTCATGCAGGTGTGGGATGGCGAGCAGAGGCTACAGAACTTTCGGATGCGGAAAGCCACCTTCCTGAAACTGTGCACGGAGTTGGCCCCAGACCTGCAGCGCAAGGACACCAGAATGAGAGCTGCTCTCTCGGTAAGCGATCGCTGTGTGGAAGCTGGTGACTCCAGACTGCTACCGGTTGGTCACGTATACATTTGGAGTGGGGAAGTCGTCCGTTGGGGCTGTGTTAACGCAAGTGTGCCAGGCAATAAATCGCATCCTGCTACGGAGGATTGTGACTCTGGGAAATGTGCCTGAAATAGTGGATGGCTTTGCAGAAATGGGTTTCCCTAACTGTGGAGGGGAGGGGGCGATAGATGGTACACACATTCCAATTTTGGCACCAGACCACCTTGCGACGGAGTACATCAGTAGGAAGGGGTACTTCTCCATGGTGTTGCAGATGCTTATGGATCACTGTGGGCATTTCACTGACATCAACACAGGGTGGTCTAGGAAGGTGCATGATGCATGCAAGCCGTGACTTTCTTTCCAGACCACAAGATTACCGTGAGAGATGTTGAAATGCTTATCTGGTGGAGACGCTCGGCCAGGGTGCGTGAAGTATTCCTGAAGGCCACAGCTGGCGAAGCATACACAATGCACAGAAGCGGGATTGTTAAATTCACACGTAACATTGAAACATGTCAGCTAAATACACCTTTTGCAACATTGCAATCACTTTCACACTGACCTTAGCCAGGCACAGACACACAGCGAGAGACAGTCCCTGCCCCAGCTGAGATCAGGGCCCCGTTGT
>NW_020714922.1:0-8596 GCF_002925995.2 Terrapene triunguis | reverse complement strand
CCCCCCCACCCCCCCCCCCCCCGCCCACCTCCACCTTCCTCCCCCATGAGGCCACCTGCCAGGTCCCTCCTCACCCCCCTTTCCCTGGAAGCTGGGTTAGCCCGGGAGGTCGGGGTGGTTTGGCTGTGGCTCCTCTGGCTGAGGTAGGGGGGTGAGCTTGGGATTCCAGCGGGTCAGGGGCGGAGTAGGGGCAGGGCCTCAGGCAGAAGGGGTGGAGTTGGGTGCTAGCCTCCCTGAAGGGGGGGGGCACCCACTGTCCATGACCCTCAAATATTCTGGCCACATTCTGTCTGTCGCTGGATTCTAGTGTGGGTCACAGCTGTGAATGCCAGTATTAGGTCAGACTGTCCAAATTGGGCAGACGCTCCCAGACTGGTGGTACATTCCTTAGTTAGATGTAACCAAACCAGCAATAAACATGTACTCCTGGCTCACGACACTAGCTCACCATGAAGCCACAGGCAGTCCACTGAGCGCTGCAGTCTCATTTACCACCCAGACACACTGCTGCAAGGAAAGGTTATTAAACCCCAAAATCACAGCACATTAAGTTCTTTCAACTCCACCAGGCCAAGGTATACCCCAGGTCTCACCAAAGACAACATGGCCAGCCAATTCATTCAAGAAACTAACTAAAAAATATATTATATAGGAAGCAGAAATGAGAGTTATTCAGAGGTTAAAGTGGGTAAAATATGTTTTAGGTGGATTGGAGTTTGTGAATCCCAAACGCTAGCAGGGATGTGGTATCAGCTAGTTTCCTATGAGTCTCTCTGGTCTGCCCAGATAGGACTGGGGACCCCAGTCCTTTGTTCAGAATTTCCTTTGTTAGAATTCATCAGTCCAGAGATAGGATAGGAGACAGGTGGTCAGGGGCCGTTTTTCTCTCCTTTTATATCTTGATCCCTTTTTGCTGGAAAAATCCTGGCTGTGTAATGAGATCAAGCAGTTTCATTGCGTACGTGCTCAGCCATCAGTCCTTTATATGAATTGCAAAGTTTGCTGTATGTCACAAGGCATACCTTGTGCAAGAATTATCATCGTTTTGTAAAAGCGTGACTATATTAGTGTAGATGGTCACCTTCCTCTTTATACAGCATCCCACCGTCTGTCCCCATCCCCCTCAAAGAGGGTGGTCACACGCCCTGTTCATCCCCATCCAGCTCAAAGATGCTGTCCTGCCCCCCACCCCACCCTGTCCAGCTCCAGCCCTCTCAAAAAGACCAGGCAGGTCCCCATCTGTCCCTGCCTAGGGTGGCATTTGAACTCAAAGCACCATCCAGGTTTAATGGCTGGAACTTAACACCTTGGGGCATTAAGGTCCTGTTAGTTACAGCATCTGTGGGTCTGTGACTCCCCACAGCACAATCATAATTCCCATTCCTGCAATGCACACACTGAGTTACACTGAGATCTTGAGTCCTGGACTCCAATAGCCATGATCCGGGAGCCCTCCCTTCCCTGTGAACCGTTCTGAGATGTCTCTCCCAAAGTCTCACCTGCAGGAATTCACTCACTGGCTGCTGACAGGTCCCCTCCATCTCATTGATCAGCTCACGGAGACAGGGTATTTCCTGGGAAATTTGGTTTGTATTTTCATCCCTTCTCTTCACAATCTCTGGATCCAGCTCTTCCAGCCGGGACCACAGGAGTTGTTCTTCTACATCCAGAATATGGAGGTTGCTGGAATTCAGATATCCTGTATCACCCACGCATTGTATAGGGAATTCAGTCATGTAACAGCTCTGCAGATCACCATGCTGTTCCTGTGATTTTCTAGCTACCTAAAAACTAGGCCCTGTGACACTCAGCATTGCAACCCCCGAGTCCCTTCATGAATCGCGCCCTGTGGAACCAGTCACCTCTCCGTAGAGCCCAGCTGAACAATTCCTGATTGACATGGGTGTGTCCAGGACAGACGCAGAGCACAGGCTGGACAGTGACACACCACAGCCAAACCCAAACTCTCCTCCTAGAGGCAGGATATTTGGGGGCTGGGGCGAGACACAACCAAGTCAGGAAGCAAATCCCAGGACTCTGCCCCCAGCAACTGCAGCGGGGACATTAAAGTGGAACAAACAAGGAGAATTGTTCGTAATGTTTTATTCACACCAAATAACTGGAAAGCAGGAAAGTAAAAGGCGCTAGGAAGGAGAATTAATAACCACAGCGTGTGGGAAGGCGATCCCCAGCTACAGGGTAGCCAGAACAGTTTCCTTAATGGCACAAAAATAGCACAAATGTCCAGGAATTAACATAGGGAATTAATGAGTTACAGTCTCACTTTCAGTAACGTAAAAAATCTCTCTGTCCCCCTTACGTTCCCTTTCCTGCCCTTTTTTATTTGTAATTTTTCTAGCCCTCACTTCCCAGCCCTGCCTATTTTCCTGTATCCCTCCCACTCTCCTCTTCTCCTTGTCACAGGGCATCTCCAGTCCCACCTCTGATTTTATCCTTTCCCCTCTTGCTGCCCCCAGGCTGGTTCCCCTGTCAGGGATATTTTCCTGTCACTTTTTATTTCTGGTTTTCACCATTTCTCCAGGACTCTCCCTTTATTCTCGTTTTATTTTCATTCACATTTTTCTTCTTCTTTCTTCTATGCCCTCTGGTTAAACCCGCCCTGTCCCTGCCTCTCACAGTGCTGCCAACCTCAGGAGCTTTTAAAAAATGCTGAGAATGACCCAAAATAATGATTATTTTAAAAGATTATATAATGGTTTGGGTCTAGCTGCACCCCCCTCATCCCCCATGTATGACAATTTTACCGTGTGACCAGCTGTCCCTTAGTTATAGGAGAAGGTGACTTTGGCCCCTCTGCTCCTCTTGCAGGGAGGGAGGGTATGGGCTGGCTGCGCCCCCCCCCCCCCACGGGGGAAGGGGCGGGGCCTCTGGCAGAAAGGGCGGGCCTTGAGCTCAGTGTCCCCCAGCCAGCCCTTCTAGGCTGTCTGGCCACTGGCCCGCGCCGCCTCGGGCTCCAGCGGCTACTTAAAGGGCTGGGGGCTCCCGCTGCTACCGCAGCAGCGGTCGGAGCCCGGGGCCCTTCTAAATTGCTGGCCCCAGGGCAGCTGCTCTAGGGTTACCGTACGTCCGGTTTTTCCCGGACATGTCCGGCTTTTCGGCAATCAAACCCCCGGTAGCGCTGGCTCGGGCAGCTTGGCTCTTAAACAGAGCCAAAGTCTGAGTCCGGGGAGGAGCAGAGCAGCTGGAGCCGGGGAGGAGAAGTGCCCGGCCGGGGGCGCAGGGTCCGGAGGCATAGGGGCTGCCCGAAGCCCGAGCGCTATCGGCTTCATGGTTTGCCGGCCAGCCTCCAGACCCTGCGCCCCCGGCTGGGCGCTTCCCCTCCCGGGCTCCAGCTGCGCTGGGGAAGCGCCGGCCGGGGGCACAGGGTCTGGAGGCTGCCCGGCAAACCGTGAAGCCGATAGCGCTCGGGCAGCCCTTTTCGCGTGGCTGGGAGGGAGGAGGGGGAGTTAGGGCGGGGATTTTGGGAAAGGGGCGGGGAAAGGGCGGAGTTGGGGCGGGGCCGGGGGTTGGGAAAGGGGCGGGGCTAGGGCCCGTGGAGTGTCCTCTTTTTTTATTTTTGAAATATGGTAACCCTAAGCTGCTCCTTTTGCTCCCCCCCCCCGCCGTTGGCAGCCTGGGGGGGCAAAAGGGGAAGGGAGGTTAAAGAGCTGCCATGGCAGCGCTTTAAAGTAAGGCGGTAGGGGCCAGTACCGGCAGCCACTTTTTACTGGTACGCCGTACCGGCCCGTACTGCCTTACTTTCACCCCTGCTCAGGGCCCCCACCAGCGCTGGGGTGACCAGATGTCCTGATTTTATAGGGACAGTCCCGATTTTTGGGTCTTTTTCTTATATAGGCTCCTATTACCCCCCCACCCCCATCCTGATTTTTAACATTTGCTGTCTGGTCACTCTAACCAGTGGCGTATTATCACCTAGGCTGACAAGGCCTAGGCCTAGGGCGGCAAATTTATAATAGCAGCATTTTTGTAATCGCGGCATCATTGACGCTACGATTCTACCAATCATAACACATATTGAAACCATCAATGACGGCGCGGCGCCATTTAGTAAACATACTCGCGAGAATCCTAAACATTAATAATATGACCGGAAGGAAGAAATTAAGCGGTTCTCAGTTAAAAAAAAATGCTATACAAAAAAAAGAAAGGTAAAATGAAATGATAGCAAACGTGCAAAATAGATTTTTTTTTGTATCAGTTAGTGAGACAGAAAAAATAGTTGAAAGTAGTAGTGATATTTAGATTTATTTTAGTTCAAACAAATTTGTAAAAAGACTAAAACAAGTTAATATAGGGCCTGGGGCAGCAATTATTTCAGGGCCTAGGGGCGGCAAAATCATTAATCCGCCACTGGCCCCCACCCGCACCCTCGCATCCCTCAGGGCCACAGTCTGAGCTGGGTTCCTGACCCCACCCGGAGCCAGGGTCGGATTCTCTTCCCAGGGATGGATCCCGGCGGGAAAGTGAAGATCGGGGCCTTGTTATGAGCATCGATAAATGTCACCTGCCCCTGGTCACAGTCCAGACAAACCCGGATCCTGCTGGGGACCTGGCTGAGGGACAGGGTATGAGGGGAGGTGAGAGCCAAGACTTCATTCCCCCACAGCTCCACAGCCCAGAGCCCGTCCTCAGGGCTGAGGATTTTTCTTTTCCTGCCCACATTCTCTCTGGCCACCCCCACGGCCCAGCATTCCCCAGGCCCCACCTCCACCTCCCAGCAATGTCTCCCAGAGGTGAACCCCTCACAGCCCAGCACAGAAGTCCAAGGATCAAATCTCTCAGAGTTGTTGGGCAGTTGCTGCCGTGTGTTTCCCCAGCTCACACATTTCCCATTCTCAGACAGGAGGAGTTGGGGATGAGCCGTGTCTGGATCCAGAGTCACATTCGCTGGGGAGAGAGAGAATCAGAGCGTTAGCGACAGAGCTGAGCCCTGGGGGAGGCTGGGACCAGTCCTCACACTCCCCGGCAGCCCTGTTCTGGCTGGAACAGGCCTGGATCCCAGGGAGCTGCCTCTGTCCTGGACACCTGAGGCTGAGCAGAGATGTCACTGCAGTTCCTCGCTCTGTTTCTCATTTGCCTGCAAAAGCTTTGACTCCCGCTGCTGGAGCTGCTCCATCCCCAGCAGCAGACACAGCCAGGAAGGTGTCAGAAGGATTTAGTGAGGAGGGAGCAGAAGAGGCAGGTACCAGCTTTAAACCCCAAAGTGAAATTCCCACCCCTAATGCAGCCTCCACTCCCAGGCCAGGGCCTCAGGGGAAGAGGAGCAGGGGTGCGGCCACTGAGAGAGGCCAGCACCAGAAGAGGCTGGTGCCAGGGGCAGGGGCTGCACTACACAGATGGGGGGAGCCAATCAGTTGCCCCCACATGAAGCCCAGCCACTGCCTGTGACGCTCCACACCTGCCCAAGGCTTGCAGTTTGGGGGGCAACGTGGCCCCCTGCCTCCAAACTGTGCCCATGTTGAAAAGTGGGCGGGCTTTGTCATTCCACTTTAAAAAATGGGAGGGGAGGGATATGGGCCCCTGGATCTCCTTCCTGCTTAATGGGTTATTTTTAGGGCTGTGTGTGTCATGGTCGCTGTCGGTTTGGTTGGGAACTTTAGCTACAATCTCATGAAGATATTTGCACTGTAATTTTCTCATAACTCAAAGACAGTCTCCACCTGCAATCTCACCCTGTGTGTATGCTCCTAGGGATTCCCAAGTTTGGGTCTCCAGTTCAGAGGGCAGTGTGTCTGGTGAGGGAAAGGAGGAAAGAGAGGAGATTTCAGGCTTTCATATTTATAACAGCGGAACTCTCCTATTTATAACTCTGAACTCAGAGAACTGGGTTTTAATTATGACAGCGAAATAGACAGACACACACTCAGGTATTTAATATAAACTAATCTGAAACCGTCTATTTCTCTCTCAGAAATTTACCCATTCTGGTTCCTTTGACACAGGTGTTGACGTCACCAGGCATCACCATCACCCCAGGTGACTCAGGAGGGTGGAAAATCACAAGTGTCAATGAAGCCTTCCTGCACTAGGCCTGAACCAAACTCCTTCCATGTTTAAACTCTAATCGACCTCAAAAGCCAGGTGCAAGTGAAATGTGTAAGCAGCTTGATATCAGTGGTAAACCCCCCTTTTGCAGTATAATGAGGCCTGCATACCTCTGGCCGAAGGAAATCAAAGGAACGGGACAAGATAGTAGTTCAAGAAGTTACTAACGAGCTGAACTTATAGCTGCCAACATAAACTAACTGCTTAAATGTAATTGCTATTTGCTTAGTAATTGTTACCAGGGATGGGAGGGGTAGAGAGAGAGAGGAATGGGGGGAGGGAAGGGAGGGGTAGCGGGGGAAGGGGGGGTGAGGCTTGACTCTAAAGGTATAAAGGAAAAAAAACTGTTTCTGTTACGGTGCTCGATTTGAGACGTGCCTGTCTCCTAGCACCGCTTTGAGATCTCAAATAAACTTTGTTTGCTTCTCCACCTGGTGTGTTTATTGGCGCGAAGCACGCCGGGCAACGAACCCCTGTTGCTTTGCCTCGGGCACCTCTGTGCCAGCAACAGTTTTTGGCGCCCAACGTGGGGCTCGAGGCTGAAATTTAGCCTTGCCCGGATCCCTCCTGGAGGCCGACGGACTACGGCGACGACCGACGCCCAGAGCTCACCGGTGACTTCATCGGGGGCCTCAGCGGAGACGTGGTTTGGTCGACCCCGGAGGGCACAACGGCGCAACGCGCTTGAGTAGTGGAGAAGCAGCTGTGGCCGCGGGCGACGGTGGGGAACCGGTCCTGTGGATAAGGTAGGAACAGTCCAGTGGGGACTTTATCTGTCTTGACCTGGGGACGCCCAGTGTCTACCTGTTTTGACTTGGGGACGCCCAGAGTCTCCCTAATATGGGGCAGGGACAGAGTACGGCAGGCAGGGCAAGGTGTACACCCTTGGAATGCATTCTGGCGAACTGGAAAGTGTTTGGATCGGATCCGTTGATTAAAAGTAAACTGAAAAGATTCTGTACAGTAGACTGGCCTCAATATCAGCTAGAGGACCAGGAAAGGTGGCCACCGGAGGGATCACTCAATTATAATACGATCCTTCAATTGCTTTTGTTTTGTCAGCGTACGGGTAAATGGAATGAACATATGTATGTACAGTTGTTTATGTTGTTAAGAGATAGGTCAGATCTTTTGCAAAGGTGTAATTTGACTCCGACAGGTTCGGTAGTAACTACAGTTAGTCCCCAGAACCCTCCTCCGGTTGTGATGGCAGAGTCGGTGTCCCCTTCGGCTCCAACACCCCCACCATATAAAGACAGGGTCTCAGGTCCCAGAGATTGCCCCCTCGGTGGGATTCTATCCATTACTTACTGAGACTCGGATAGCCCGCCCTGGATCAGACAATCGCCCGGCCACTACTATGCAGGTTTACGCCCATGTGCCTTTTAACGCAGTGGACCTGGCAGCTTTTAAGGCACAGGCAGGGGAATTCTCTACGAACCCAAGCAAGTTTATCTCAGCCTTTGAAGGGTGTCTGGCTAGCTGTAAACCTGACTGGGATGACTGTAATGTCCTTATGCGGACCCTGTTGTCTGAGGTGGAGCGTAATCAGGTTGTGCCTAAAGCAAGGGAGGAGGCACAGAAGAGACATGAACTGAATCCACATCACGTCCCTACTGTTGCAGTCCAGGTCCCCCTAGCAGATCCCGGGTGGAATCCTAATGACCCTGCGGGCCAAACGTGTCTCACTGTATACAAGGAGCTCCTATTACATGGTCTCCGACACTCAGCTGTCAGACATAACAATTGGGCTAAGCCTTATGAGCTAGCACAGGAGCCAAAAGAGAGTCCGGTTGCTTTTCTGCAGCGTATCCGGGATACCATCAGGCAAACTACTAATGCAGACCCCGATGAACGGGAAACTGAGGCAATCATAAAGGGTATCTTTACCAGCCGTGCAGCCCCTGATATTAAAAGGAAACTGCAGAAAAAGGAGGATTTGATGGGCATGACCATAGCACAGATTCTGGAAACTGCAAACAGGGCTTACAGCCTTAGGGAGGGAGAAAAGGAAAAGAGGCAAGCGAAAATGATGGTTGCAGCAGTACAGGCCGGTGGCAAGGGAAAATTCCAGGAAGGTGGAAGGGGCCGGGGAATGAGAGGACATGGACGTGGGCGCCCTGGCTCACAGGAAAGGCGTCTGGGTCGCAACCAGTGTGCCAGATGCCGAAAGGAGGGACATTGGAAACATGAGTGCCCCGAGAGGGAAGGTACCCCTATGATGGCAGCAGAGGATCAAGAATAGGGGTGTCAGGGGAGACGGACTATCCTGCCCCCGGAACCCCAAGTAAACATGCGGGTGGGAGATTCAAACAGACTTTTTAATAGACTCTGAAGCTGCACGAACCGCTGTAAACCAACCCCTGCAGCTGCCTGTGGCAGATTCCCTCACTGTGGTGGGTGCCACAGGGAAAGGAACCAAGTGCCCAGTATATGCCCCAGCGGAATGTGCTTTGGGAAACAGAACTCTATCTCACAAACTGGTTTACCTCCCCGATTGTCCAACGCCTCTATTGGGACGGGACCTGCT
>NW_020714921.1:72252-80836 GCF_002925995.2 Terrapene triunguis | reverse complement strand
AGCCCTCAGCCATGCAAGCCCCAGAATGGAGCCAGTGGGAAAAGCAGATTTTTCCTCTGGTATGGGCATCAGGGGTCCCAGGGAAGGCAAACCGTCAGACCCCTGTTCATATTCAGCTTCTCCCAGGCAAAAGCCCAGTGCGAATCAAACAGTATCCGATTAAGAGGGACTGCAAGAGACTATAGATCGGTTCCTAGAGTGCGGTGTACTACGAGAATGCCAGTCAGCTTGGAACACCCCCATTCTGCCCGTGCGAAAGCCCAGTGGCACATACCGGCTGGTTCAGGACCTAAGGGCGGTTAATGAGCGGGTTAAGACTCTGCACCCCCTTGTTCCAAACCCGTATACACTGTTGGCCTCTATAGGGGGGCAGTATACCCATTTTTCTGTCCTAGATTTGAAGGATGCTTTCTTCACGATTCCGGTCGACACCCAATCTCAGGAGATTTTCTCCTTCGAGTGGGAGGACAACAGAAGGGTTAAAAAGCAGCTTTGCTGGACCGTGCTGGCCCAGGGATTTAAAAATTCCCCCACTTTGTTCGGCCAGGCTTTGGCCAGAGACTTGGAGGAGTGGGACAATGAGGACAAAGTCCTCCTCCTGCAATATGTGGATGACTTGTTGATTGCTGCTGTGGGTCTAATCCCTTGTCTTAAAGCCACTGTAAGCCTCCTGAACTTTGTTGGACTCAGAGGATATCGAGTAGCACAGAGTAAGGCTCAGATTGCTCTCCCAGAAGTACGGTATTTAGGATTTTACATCAGGCAGGGGGAACGTCAGCTTTCAAGTGAAAGAAAGGAAGCTATCTGTCAAATTCCTATTCCAAGCAATCGTAAACAACTCAGGGCGTTTCTGGGCATGGCAGGCTTCTGCAGAATATGGATCCCAGAGTTTGGACTGTGGGCTAAACCCTTGTATGAATGCGTTAAGGGAGCGGATCATGACCCCTTTCACTGGTCCCCAGAAGCGGACAGGGCATTTAAAATCTTAAAAAGGAAACTAATGGAAGCTCCAGCTCTAGGCCTGCCGGACCTAGTTAAGCCATTCCAACTGTATGTGCATGAACGGAGAGGGGTGGCCCTGGGAGTGCTTACCCAGCTATTAGGTGCCTGGAAGCGTCCTGTGGCGTATTTCTCTAAACAAGTGGATCAACTTTCAAAGGGATGGCCAGCCTGTTTGAGGGCAGTCGCAGCAACTGCCCTAGTGCTTGGGGAAGCTGAGAAATTGACACTGGGAGGAGTTGTGCAAGTGTATACTCCCCATATGGTTCAAGCCCTGCTGGATACTAAGGGTGGTCTCTGGCTTACACAGGCTCGGGTTGCTCGGTATCAAGCAAAACTGTTAGAAAATCCTGAAGTTACCCTACAGACCTGTCCCTCCCTTAACCCAGCCACCCTGTTACCGGAGACAGAGGAGCAGGAACATGACTGTCTGGAAATCATAGATGTCCAATACTCCAGCCGCCCAGACTTAAAAGATCAACCCCTCCCCAATGCTGATTATGAGTGGTATACTGACGGCAGCAGTACAGTTGTAAACGGACAGAGGAGGGCAGGCTATGCTATTGTATCTCTCCATAAGACTGTGGAAGCAGAGGGTTTACCTGCTGGGACATCAGCTCAGCTGGCTGAATTGGTAGCCTTAACCCGTGCACTTGAACTGTCAAAAGGAAAAAAGGTTAACATTTTTACTGATTCCAGATATGCCTTTGGAATATTACACGCCCATGCCGGTCTGTGGAAGGAAAGAGGAATGTTAACAGCCCAAGGTTCTCCGGTTAAACATGGGCCTCAAATTCTCCGGCTTTTAGAAGCGGTACAGCTCCCCTCAGAAGTAGCAGTGATACACTGCAAGGCTCATCAAAGAGAAGATCAAAATGTGGCTAAGGGTAATGCCAGGGCGGACAGAGAAGCCAAGCGAGCTGCTACCCTGGAACCACAGGAAGCTAAAGATGCCCATATGCATGCCCTCATCCCATCAGTGGGGGAGCTCCCGACCCCTCAGTACTCTCATGAAGAGAGGAACCTAGCCAACACACTTAGGCTCCGGGAAAAGGAGGGATGGCTCCACTCCACGGAAGGAAAAATCCTCCTACCAAGGAATCTAATACGGCCAGTACTACAGAAACTACATCGGTCAACCCACGCAGGTAGAGAAGCTCTTTCCCAGCTTATGAATAAATACTTTCTAACCTCTGGACTTAGGCCTCTGGCCTCCCAGGTGCAGGCTGAATGTTTAGTCTGCCAAAAGAACAACCCTCGACCTGGAGTGTCAGTGCCACCAGCCACTCTGGAACCTACCCCAGGCCCAGGACTAGTTTGGCAAATAGATTTTACTGAGTTCCCCCGGACCCAAGGATTCAGATACCTTCTAGTTTTAGTGGATCGATTCAGCGGATGGCCTGAAGCCTTCCCATGTCGTAACAACACTGCCAAAAGGGTGGCTCTTAAGTTTGTCAAGGAAATCATTCCTCGCTTTGGACTTCCCCAGTGGATGGAATCTGACAACGGAACACACTTCACATCCCAAGTTGTTCAGAAGATATCGGATGCCCTGCAAATCCCCTGGAAGCTCCACACTCCATGGCGACCGCAGGCCAGTGGGGTAGTGGAACGCACAAATCAGACACTTAAGCGGCACCTCTCAAAGGTCTGCCAAGAGGCTTCCCTTAAGTGGCCTGATGCTTTACCCCTTGTTTTGCTCCGCATTCGCGCTCTCCCTAAGGGCAGGTTAGGGCTCAGTCCCTTCGAGATTATGTTTGGAAGGGCATGGCCTATGAACGGTACACCGGTTCTGGCAGGGGAGTGGGAGGTAGGCTGTGGTTTCTTATCTCAGTACATGTGCTCTCTGTCTGCTGTTCTTTGTTCTCTCCACAGGTATACCAAAGATTTGCAGCCTCTCCCGCTGGATGCCCCAATCCACTCCTTGCAGCCAGGTGACTCCGTACTCATTCGGACCTGAAAGGACGAGCCTCTCCAAGAGAAGTGGAAGGGACCCCACACCGTCCTGCTGGTCTCCCATACAGCAGCAAAGGTCGAAGGACACAAGAACTGGATTCATCACTCTCGCCTGAAAGCAGTGCCTGCTCCTGAACGGTGGACCGTCCAGCCTGCAGAGAAGACTGCCAGCGACGACCTGGGACTTAAGCTGTTATTCAAAAGACAATAAGGCCTGCTGGGAATGCCCTGTGATCTCTTTGGACAGTCACAGCGCACTCCCCGCAAGAACTCTGAGCATTGGTTGTGTTTATTTTCACAGGGCCGGCCTAACCTGGTGGCCTGGTCCCTTTTGCTTTTAGTCTGCCTGCTATTGGTAATTGTTATTTTGTGGGTATTTGGGGAATTGTAATTGTCAGGCCCTAGGGTCAGCTGCCCAGCATGAGTCCAGGTCCAGGGTCTGCCACAGTGGTACTCTTTGCCATAGGAACACTCCTCTCGTTTCCTCCCGTTTCCCCCCGACCACATGCGGGATGGAAAGAAATCCCGGCATACCCTCTCATTGAAAACCCCAGCTTCATAGCACTCAATCATATCTTGTCCACAGAATATGAGAAAACTCAGCTAAAAGCTTGTTGAGTATTCTCAAAGGAGGGAGTTGTTGACGTCACCAGGCATCACCATCACCCCAGGTGACTCAGGAGGGTGGAAAATCACAAGTGTCAATGAAGCCTTCCTGCACTAGGCCTGAACCAAACTCCTTCCATGTTTAAACTCTAATGGACCTCAAAAGCCAGGTGCAAGTGAAATGTGTAAGCAGCTTGATATCAGTGGTAAACCCCCCTTTGCAGTATAATGAGGCCTGCATACCTCTGGCCGAAGGAAAGATAATAAATCAAAGGAACGGGACAAGATAGTAGTTCAAGAAGTTACTAACGAGCTGAACTTATAGCTGCCAACATAAACTAACTGCTTAAATGTAATTGCTATTTGCTTAGTAATTGTTACCAGGGATGGGAGGGGTAGAGAGAGAGAGGAATGGGGGGAGGGAAGGGAGGGGTAGCGGGGGAAGGGGGGGTGAGGCCTGACTGTAAAGGTATAAAGGAAAAAAAACTGTTTCTGTTACTGTGCTTGATTTGAGACGTGCCAGTCTCCTTGCACCGCTTTGAGATCTCAAATAAACTTTGTTTGCTTCTCCACCTGGTGTGTTTATTGGCGCAAAGCACACCGGGCCACGAACCTTCGCTGTTGCTTTGCCTCAGGCACCCTTGTGCCAGCAACAATAACACACATACGAAACAAGGTTTTGACATTTATCTTTTTGGATCTTATTGGCTGGTGATAGCCCTCACCCTAACACTGATCTGGCTGATTCTCCTGACCCCTGCATCTATAGTCATGCTGGCATTCTTGGGGCACCACTGAGAGAGTCATAAGATTAAGGCATTGGTCAGAGAGACCTAGGTTCAATTCCTAGCTCTAGCCACAGACTCTTTGTATGACATGGGCAAGTCACTGCCTCTCTTAGGGCTTCAGTTCCCAACCTGTAAAAGAGAAGATAATGGTCCTGTCTTGGTCTATTTGCCCCATAAATTCTTTGGGGTAGGGACTGTCTCTCACTGGGGGTGTCTATACTTTGAGCTGGAGGTGTGATTCCCAACTCAGGTACACATACTCTCTGATCGAGCTAGTGGGCTAAAAATAGAGTGTAGCTGCGAAAGCGTGAGCAGCGGGACAGGCTAGCTGCCCCGAGTACTTGCATACAGGCATGGGTACATACTCGGGGTAGCTAGCACCTCCTACCACTCACACTGCTGTGGCTACACCACAGATGCTGAGTTCCTGCGCTCCCAGGGGGTGTTCACCTCCACCCCCCCCCTTCCCCCAACCCCCCCCCCCTCTTCCCACCCCGTTCCTCTCCCTCCCACACCTCTTCCTGCCCCCACGCCCCAGCGTCTCCTGCACGCTGTGAAACAGCTGATCCAAGGCATGCAGGAGGTGCTGGGAGGGAGAGGGAGGCGCCGATTGTCAGGGCCTCCAGCAAGTGGGAGGTGCTGGGGAGGGGGGGAGAAGCTGATAGGGGGGCTGCCGGTGGGTGCTGAGCACCCATCATTTTTTTCCTATGGGTGCTTCAGCCCCAGGCACCCACGGAGTTGCCACCTATGGGCTACACTCTATTTTTGGCATGCTAGCTCAGAGTTAGTGTGTGTATGTCTCCTCAAGCTGGGAATCACAACAAGGGATGTCAGGATTCAAGCACTTATGGAAAAAATCAAAAAGGCCAACCAAATATACCCAGAGGTGTTTCAGTTGTTGATGAGCATGTAATACTTACAAGGCTGCTTGACCACATCCTTAATGATAACATCTGTGTTCAAATAAGGTTGACATTTCTAATTTTCCTTCCCCAGCCCTTTTGTTTTTAACTTTTGTTACTGAGTGAAACAAAATGAATAATGTCCAGGGGTTAGGGTTTGGGGTGTTTGTCCCCACCCACCAGCCCCAACACATTTTCCTCTCTAACTTTTCAAAACTTCCTCAATTTTGGAACAACAACAGAGTGACAAAGTTACAGTTCCATTTTTTTTTCTTTTGTTGCACTATAACTTTTCCAATGTTGAGGAAGTTCTGAAAAGTTATACAACACTGATAAAATGAGAGGGGGGGAAATAGATATTGTTTAATCCATTGAATTCAGTGGCAAAGGGATAAAAGGAAAAAGGGAAAGAAAGAGGAGGAAATATTTTTGAAAACCTAAATGGAATGAAAATTTCAATTCAAAATGAAACAAAAAAAAGTTTCATTTTGTTTCAAAATTTCCACATTTCTTTTTAAGTTAGTCAAAACATACATTTTCTTGTGGAAAAAATTGTTTTCAGTGCAACCCCATGGTTCAGCAAAAGTTTTGGTCAAAATATGACAACGTAGTTGGGTAAGGACTTCTGTACCCCACCCCTAACTTAATTTACATTAGAGACAAACACCTACAAGATCTTTATCAAGCATTCCTAAAACTACAATACCCACCTGGGGAAGTGAGGAAACAGATTGACAGAGCAAGACAGGTACCCAGAAATCACCTACTACAGGACAGGCCCAACAAGGACAATAACAGAACACCACTGGCCATCACATACAGCCCCCAGCTAAAACCTCTCCAGCGCATTATCCACGATCTACAACCTATCCTGGAAAATGATCCCTCACTCTCACAGACCTTGGGAGGCAGGCCAGTCCTCGCTTACAGACAACCCCCCCAACCTGAAGCAAATACTCACCAGCAACTACACACCACACCACAGAAACACCGACCCAGGAACCAATCCCTGTAGCAAACCTCATTGCCTACTCTGTCCCCATATCTACTCTGGCGACACCATCAGAGGACCCAACCACATCAGCCACACCATCAAGGGCTCATTCACCTGCACATCCACTAATGTTATATATGCCATCATGTGCCAGCAATGCCCCTCTGCCATGTACATTGGCCAAACCGGACAGTCCCTCCACAAAAGAATAAATGGACACAAATCGGACATCAGGAATGGTAACATACATAAGCCAGTAAGTGAACACTTCAATCTCCCTGGTCATTCTATTACAGATTTAAAAGTCACTATCATTGAACAAAAAATCTTCAGAAACAGACTTCAAAGAGAAACAGCAGAACTAAACTTCATTTGCGAATTCAACACCATTAATCTGGGCTTGAATAGGGACTGGGAGTGGCTGGCTCATTACAGAAGCAGCTTTTCCTCTCCTGGAATTGACACCTCCTCATCTATTATTGGGAGTGGACTACATCCACCCTGATTGAATTGGCCCTGTCAACACTGGTTCTCCGCTTGCGAAGTAACTCCCTGCTCTCCATGTGTCAGTATATAATGCCTGCATCTGTAACTTTCACTCTATGCATCTGAAGAAGTGAGGTTTTTACCCACGAAAGCTTATGCCCAAATAAATCTGTTAGTCTTTAAGGTGCCACCAGACTCCTTGTTGTTTTAATTTACATAAATGTTTCAGCCTGGATTTGAATCTAATTACTATTCAGTGCTGCCTTATTAACAGCTCCCCCTATATTTTCATTTTGGGCTAAGCCCAAGTATTCTGAAAGGGCCAGTCAACCTGTGACACAGAGGTGCTGCAACCAGGGCCGGCTCCAGGCACCAGCTTCTCAAGCAGGTGCTTGGGGCGGCCGTTCTGGACAGGGGCGGCAGTTCCAGGCATTCGGCGGCAATTCGGCGGACGGTCCCTCACGCCTTTGGCTGCTTGGGGCGGCCAAAACCCTGGAGCCGGCCCTGGCTGCAACTGCCACTTAGCATTCAAGCTTGTATGCAGGAAGCTTATTTACATGCTGGGATTGTGGCCCTCAGATGATAGAATTGAGAGTTGTGTGCACACAACCTGGTACCTCCTGCAAAGTCTGAGCTCCTCTCTGTGTATACTATTCAACTCACTCATAGTGGCAAAATCTGGTCCTTAATCTTCTTTCAGTCAGCAAAGCCTTATTCACATGAACAGGATTTTGCAGGATCAGGCCTCAACAGTTACAGCTAACTAGCATTACTGCAGATGACAAAATAAACAAAGGGAGTGACTTGTTTCCCTTCAGAGAGACGATTCACAGAACAACGTGAAACAGATAATTCCGTATGGCTCTCAAAGCCATGTGTTGTAACTAGTAGGGAGGTGCAGATAGCTACCCCAGTGTGTGTTTGTAAATTTGTTCCCTTAACTTTGAGTCCAAAAACTACAATTCCCATGATGCACCGGGGAGGGGGCGGAGCAACGAAAGGGGACTGAAAATAAGGCAGTCATGAGACCTAAACTCCATGAAAGCGTGAGGAATAAATCTTACTTTGCAAGCTTCCCAAGTCTTCCTTAAAGGGAAGGGATTCAGGTACAAAACCATGGCCAGAGCCAATGTGAAATGTTTTCTAGATGACTGCGTATGCTTGGTCTGCCAGGATTATTTTAAAGATCCAGTGATTCTGAAGTGTGGGCACAACTTCTGCCGAGCCTGCATTACACTGTACTGGGAAGAGTTCAAGGAAAAAGTCCCCTGTCCTGACTGCAGCAAAGAGTTTCCAGAGATAAAACTCAGGCCTAACGTGCAGTTGAGGAATGTGGTAGAATTAACGAAAGAACTGTGTTTACCACCCACGGAAGGACCAGAAGGAAACAGAGTGTGTGAGAAACACCAGGTGAGTTTAAAACTGTTTTGTGAAGAGGCTGAAAGCCCACCTTGTCTGGCTTGCAGAGTCCTGGGCGCCTTCTTTGATTTCTGTAGAGGAGGCTGCCCAGGATTTCAAGGTAAGAAATTCTACAATCGTTTGAGTCAGGATCCTGAAAACTGGTCATGGAAAAGAACCGCCTAGCTCAAGTCTTGTCCCATCCACGTAGATACCACGCAGTATCAGGCCCAGGGAAGCCCGATTCATTCTTGTCAGCTCTCCCACTGTGGCTAGGAGAGCAGTGGGTTTTTAAACCATGTTCAAGTGATCACAGTCCTAACCTGAGAGGATTTAAAGAATTAAAACTGGCCTGAGGTAAGGGGCCTGCTGGGCAGAGACTGGGACACACTCAGCATATATTGAGGAGATATATATACACACACATACAGAGAGCATGAACAGGTGGGAGTTGT
>NW_020714921.1:48858-69252 GCF_002925995.2 Terrapene triunguis | reverse complement strand
CAACGGACCCTTTGAAGTCCGCCTCGAGCCCCTCAGGCGGTGACAGTGCTAACAGAGCAAAGTTACATGTGGGAAAGGTGAATGCCTTCCTCACACCTGCAGGGGACATACTCGAGGGGGGAAGTGGAAATATTTATTCCTGGCTGCCCTCCCTCCCCTTTCAAATTCCACCCATCTCCCCAAATTCCTCCCCATAGCTGCTTCAGCAGGCAAAAGGAGGGGGTTTGGGGATCTCCTCCACTGCACCCCAGGCAGGGGAAGGGACCCAGAACTCCTCTCCCTCCCCAGCCTGCCCCCGCCACCAGTGAGGAAGGGAGGAGCTCCAGGCTTACCCTCCCCATTACTGCTCCTAGCTGAAAGGGGAAGTCAGAAGTAGTGCAGGTGAATGGGGCGGGGGGGAAGAGGGAAGCAGGTGTCAGCACTGTGAGGGGGGCTTCAGCTCTGCTCACTCAAGCCTCCCCAAATCCATAACCCCCATTTCTGTCTCCCTACCAAAAGAGGCCCACATTCACTCAATGAATCCTCTCCCAACTCCTCAACATGTGGAATCCCTGCCAATGCTCCCCTTCCCCCTGAGCAGCAGTGCTGGGGAGGGAGGGAGAGGGCTGTGTTAGCTCAGGCCCAGAGCAAGGCAATGAGGAGATAACACAGAGGCAGTTAAGAGACCAACAATCAACAATGCTTTCTGTGGCTGGGGTAATCATTGCAAAGAGGCTAGAAGCAGGAAATGGGAGAGGTGGCCTGGGACACATGTGGATGCTGAGAATATTTTTTTTTAAAAGACAGAGTGAATTAATGAAAAACTTGGTCAAACTGTAGTTAATGTATTTCCTAAGCTTTGTCAGTGAGTTCCATTTCTTGGTCACAGCAATCAGCACACCACGCCCCAGAACACCTTCTGACATTTAGGTTCTAAAACTGGTTCGTAGCAAGGTCTGTGATATAAGTTTTATAGGGGCTGTCATAGGTTTCACCCCCACTCTGAACTTTAGAGTACAGATATGGGGACCTGCATGTGAACCCCTAAACTGAATTACCAGCTTAGATCTGGTTTTGCTGCCACCACTCCCAAGTACTAACTCCCTTCCCTGCGTAGCCTTGAGAGACTTCTTCACCAATTTCCTGGTGAACCCCGATCCAAACCCTTGGATCTTAACACAAGGAGAATGTAACCATCCACCCTCCTTTCCCCCACCAATTCCTGGTGAGTCCAGATCCAATCCCCTTGGATCTTAACACAAGGAAAAATCAATCAGGTTCTTAAAAATAAGACTTTTAATTAAAGAAAAGAAAGGTAAAAGAAACCCTCTGGGAGATGGCATACAAGCTGATCTCACAGACAACAGATTCAAAACACAGAGGATGTTCCCCTGGGCAAAAACTTAGTTTACACAAAAAATACCCAATTTGATTATTCCCTAATGCCCAAGACAAGCTACAAAAGAAAATAAACATAAACCTATTTATTCCTTTTCTAATACTCACTACTTTGATAAGAGGCTGATTCCTTGATCTTTTCCATTCCAGCCAAAACTTAAACTGAATCTAAACAAAGGAAACTTCCCTCCTTCCTTTTGAAACATCTTATCCCCCCATTGGTTCCTCTGGTCAGGTGTCAGCTAGGCTAGGTGAACTTCTTAACCCTTTACAGGTAAAAGAGGCATTAACCCTTAACTATCTGTTTATGACAGGGGCATAGTTCTTTCCCCAGCTCTGTGCAAAGAAGGTTTTAAGACCCTGAAAATGTTAAAATGTCAGTCATTTTGGGGGAGCTGGTATATGTGGATCCCTAGGACCAGATGACCACAAACCCCATTAGTGATATAACACTTTAAGCCAATCTCACTTGGGAATGTGGATTTTAAAAGAACTTAGAAAAAAATCAATTTTAGACAGAAACTGCAATATAGCCTTAACTATGGGGAAAAAAATCAAAGGAAAAATTAACACTGACACTAAAGAATCAGAAATCAACATCTTTATTTCTAGAGAAGCATAAGACAGAAGCAAAATGGGTAAAATAAAGTATTGCAATGGCAAGCAATAAACATTACTTAGTAGTAGTCGATTTGAAGGAAAAAGCTCAAAGAATTGACAATAACTCAGCAAACGGAAACAATTAATGACTTACAAACTAATCAGTGCTTTAATCAATACTCAGTCTGTTGAAGCAAACAAAAGCCAACAGCTAACCTTACTATAGCATCTGGAATTTTTTTAGTTACTCAAAATAAAGCTTTATTATGCAAGACTGGAGTTACTATTTCCAGTCACAAATCGTGGAGAAGGTTAGACAATTTGCCCAACATCTGATCCAGAAGACTAAACCTACTAGCCAGACACCCACACAACACATGTCAAATGCTTTCACCCTCTCTTCAGTGGAGTCCCAGTCATCTCATCATGACAGCTGGGAAGGGGGTGAGCCCTGGATTTCCCCCCATCTCTGGATTCCATGCTGCAGCTCTCTCTTTATTACTGGGCTTGGCTAGTAGGTGTCTACTAAATCTAGATCTTCCTTCTTCTCCAGCTGCTAGGAAAGGTGGGAAGCTGTTTGCTGTCAGTCTCCCTTATCTGGGACACTATCAGGTCCCATTATATCGGTTACACTATTGTGACAGGATCAGGCTAGATGGCTACAGAAGAGTGGTGGAAGGGAGATACCTTAGCCCCAGATTAAGCAGATCCCTTTTCCCTGGGTAAAATAACAGGGACTATTCCAGAACAATCAGGAACCTGCTAGAACCAATTAAGGCAGGCAGGTTAATTAGGACACTTGGAACCAATTAGGAAGCTACTAGAACCAATTAAGACAGGCAGGCTAATCAGGGCACCTGATTAAAAAAGACGACCCTTCAGTTAGTGAGAGGCATGCAAGGAGCTGGGAGCAGGAGCAGGAGGGTGTGCTGCTGGAGGACTGAGGAATATGAACGCTTTTAGGCATTAGGAAGAAGGTTTTGTTGTGAGGATAAAGAAGGTGCTGGGGGATGCCATGGGGAAATGGCACATGGAGTTGTAGTTGTCACACAGCTGTTACAGGAGACGTTGTAGATAGCTACAATCCACAGGGCCCCGGGCTGGAACCCAGAGTATAGGGTGGGCCTGGGTTCCTGCCCATCCCCCTAACTCCCTACTTGATACGAGAGGAGTTGACCTGGACTGTGAGTCACACCCGAGGGAAAGGTCTCTGGCCTGTCCCCGACCCACTAGGTGAGACAGCAGAGACTACAGGGATTGTTCTCCTCCCTTTCCCCCATGCTGGCCAGTGATGAGGTTAGCTGAATAAATGGCAGGTTTGAGCCACTAGCAAAAGTGGCAAAACTGAGGGCCGCCGTGAATCTCTGAGGCGAGTAAATCTGCCAGAAAGTGCAGGACCCACCAAGGCAGAGGAGGAACTTTGTCACACTATATAGCGTTAAATGCTTTTGCAAAACCCTGAATTAGATCCCAAAATAACAGTGGTGCTGATTTGCCCTTTGCTGATTTGGACACAGGGCCAGGTTTTAAAATGTGGTTAGGCACCTAAAGGTACAGATAGGCCCCTAATGGGATATTCCACAGCACCTAGATGCTTAACTCCCACCTCTGTGCTTTTCAAAATCTCATTAAGGATTGGGTCCCACGCTGGACCTGTGTGCTTTTAAGCTTGCTTTGGTCTGAGTAGGCTGTAGTACTCTCTCTCTGGCATGTTTCCTGGGCACAGGCTGTCTGTTACCCCATTACAGAAATGGAACAGCCACACCATAGCCCAGCTGCCCTAGGACCCCAGGACCAGGGCTGACCCTCTCGGACTCTCCAGTAGCTTAAATACAGCCTTTCCCAGAGCTCCCATCTTGGGAGCATTCAGGGTTACAGTTTGCTTCTACAGGGAGGGACACACAATAGTTGAAGCAAACAGACACATGAGCTTTGCAAAAGAAGTTCTAAACTAACACACGCTTTCTAAATGAGCTGTATTTCTTTTAAGACTAACAGATTTATTTGGGCATAAGCTTTCGTGGGCAAAAAGCCCCCTTTGTCAGATGTATGTATGCTTTTTGCCCACGAAAGCTTATGCCCAAATAAATCTGTTAGTCTTTAAAGTGTCACCGGGCTCCTTGTTTTTGTGGATACAGACTAACACGGCTACCCTCTGATACTTGTATTTCTTTTGTGCTGTCTGTGAGTAAAGTAACAAACACCTGAATGCAATTCCCCTCACTCCATCTCCTCCTTCCTTTGGGAGTCCGTCTGTGTTCAGGCAGGGATACAGCCCTTGAGCTGATGTGGTGGTGAAATGGTGGCGGAGGCAAGAAAAGACAGCCCCCTCCATACATCTCATCAGGCGATCAAAGTCCCCTGCCAGAGGATCTGTTTCTTCTTTACCAGCCAATCACACATAAACAGGTTTTCTTTGTCCAAAGGCACATCTGATTGACTAGGGGACTATCAAGGTTTCATTTTAGTCTAACATGGAGCTGAAAGACAGCAAAAAAGGCACAGACCAGCCTTACAATCAAAAGGAGTTTGTTGTTTGCTATAATACGTACAAAGTCCATAATATCAAAGAGAATTCGTGAGCCCCAGATGGAACTGAACAGGCAGCCAGTGAGCACGTGCAGGTCTCCACTCTGTTGTCTGTTTTGAGAGGAAGAAGAAGCTCTCTTTGGGGTTAGGTTTCCAGCTATCTGCTCCTCCCTCCCCAGCACAGGCTCTGACTTTTTTTCCCCAGTGGGTGCCAACTCACGCTCCGCCTCTTCCCCCAAGGCCCTGCCCTCAATCTACCTCTTCCCGCCCCTGGTCTGCCTCCTTCCCTGAGACCCCCTGATCACCTCCCCCCAGCCACTCGCTGCTCTGCTGGCCGCCCCAGGACCTGCTGAACAGCTGATCGGCAGCCAGCCCTCCAGGGCCCTGAACCACTGTGGCTGGTGGGTGCTGAGCACCTCCTATTTTTTTTCATGGGTGCTTGAGCCACAGAGCATGCACAGAGTCTGTGCCTATGCTCCTCAGACTGCACTGTACTGGGAGGACCAACCCCATCTCCCCTCCACTCACCCAACTCCTGCTTGCATTCTCCATTTTAGTGATGGAAAAAAGAAGAGTAAAGAAAGGCATCTACCACAGAGAGGTTTCGTTTGTTTAAAGAAATAAACAAGGGGGATTTAGTAGGAGGGTTTGGTCCTGTTAACCCCTCATTCATGGTGACATTAACAGATGGATCTATGAGGCCCAGGCCCCCCAGTAAACTAGGGCCCCCAAACCCTGGGAATTTCAGTGAGTGGTGTTGTGACCTGGCACATGAGGTTGCAATGCCACTTGGGTTTGGTCAGCCTCTCTGTCATGATGGTAAAAGTTGCTGGGCCAAACCTGAGTGGTCCTATGACCTCATGAGCTATGTCACAAACCTGGGAGCTGGAAGCTGGGTCCAGACCCGCAGGACAGGAGTCTCCACTGCAGGGTGAATGCAGAGCTGCACAGTGGTTTTAGGGGGCCTGGGGGAAATCTGAAAATGAGCCCCCCTTCCAAAAAAATTAAAAACACTGAGGGGAGGGGGGCTCAGGATATTCTGTGCCCAGAACCCTGCGAGTTCTTAATCCAGCCCTGCCTTCATTATCTGTAGCCATTGGTAAAATGGCCTCTTACTTCCCTGCACCACTACCTGCATAAGAAAGGAGAAGCAGCCCCCATATAGCTGTTACTCCTCATTTTATGAAGCTTGGCCAGGAGGGAACAGAGCACTGGTTCTGCCCCCCAACGTGCTGAAGATAGCAGCTGAGCCAGTGCACTGGGAACATCCACTGTGCTATGTGTAGGGCTGGTGCAAGCTATATCTCCCCCAGAGCAGGGGGGCAACAGAAAGCAGATGGTGACCCAAAGAGTCACCATCTACTTCCTGATCTGCTCCAATGGCAGAATAAAAATGCACTGCCCCATGCACAAAGCTTGTGGGGAAATCACAATTTAGCCCTTAGTTTCTCCTGTAAATGTTTTGATTGAGCCAATTCCCCTCCCCCCACCCTAAAAAGAAACATCCTATATAGGGAATTGTAAGTGAATTGCTGAATAAGGATGAACATGTGCAGAGGCCTAAAGTTAAGTTACGCTTAAATGAATCAGGGCCTTTTTAATATCTCTCCATTAAGCACATTCATTATACTGTCTAGTGCTAGTGTCCATGTCGTTTGTTCAGATGGGGGTTCGGGAACTGTTTCTTTCAGGTGGCAATGGATTAAGGGTCTAAACCTGGGAGATGCCAGGTATGGAAATGCTGAGCCTACTTAACTCCAACTAACTTTAATGGAGAGCAAGGACCACTCTGTCCTTTCCAGATGGTGCTCTGCATCTCACATGAGGGAGTTTTAAAGGTTAAAAAAAATGTGTTGTAGTCTTTGAATAGTAAAAATAGGTCTCAAGGAACAACTCATGTTGTCAATCTTGAGAGTTTCATTTAAACAATTTTCTAATTAACTAGAACCTCACAAAGAAAAGAGAATTGGACTAACTATGGACTCCAAATTTTTGTAGTCTGGACAGCAGGAGAGGCTGATTGAGATGTCCTTTTATACAAATTGATTGTCATCCTCCGGCGTCAGCTCCCTCATCCCCTGTTGCACTGTGTCACGAATTGCCTTCTGCTCCTCTTCAGTCACAGGTGGCAGCACAGACTTCAGCTCATGGGAGATTTTTTCTACTCTGTCATGTAAATTACGTTCAAATTCATTCTTCTTCTTAACTACGAGGTCCTCTATGGCCTTTCGGGCTTCATCACACCCATCTGCCAACTTCATGCGTTCTGCATTGAAATTAGGATTGGAAGGGTCCATGGAGATGAGTCTCCCCAGGCTGCTCACACGATCCATCAGATATTTACTGGACACTTCAGTGTAGGTCTCGGAAATCATGTGCACCAGGTGAGCCACATTGCTGGCATTGAATGCCTGGCTGTAGATCAAGTCTGTCACAAAGGATTTAGAAGAATAGTTTGAAATTTTCTGGGCACCTTCAGCTGACTTTACAAAGTCCATGATGCGTCGGCTGAGACAAGATTCAATCAGGTTGGAGATCATCTGGAAGAAATGGACCATCTTTTCCCACTGCTCCTTCACCCTCCCAAGAGCCTCCAGACCCTTGATCAGCATCTTCCTGGCTGTCTCAAAATCTATTTCCTTTGTCTCACACTTCCGCATGATAGAGAGGATGTCTGTCAGCTCCTCATTCTGCTTTTTGAAGTTCTCAAAACTCCTCTGGTATTCATCTTGAGTAACCTTCAGCATTTCTCGGTTTTGTTCTATTTTCAAGCGTGCATTTTTTATTGTTCCCGATTCTGTTACCATTTCTGAGTTTTGTTGGCATTTGGTCGTATTTGGTGTTTTGGGGGAGAAAGTTGGGGTTTTTGTGTGTGATTTGCTCTTCGAGTCAAAAACCTTAACTTTAACAGATAAGTTTTTTATTTTTTCTATGAGACTTTTCTTGTCTATATCTTTCTTCCCAGATTGTGCTCCATCATTCAATGTCTGACAAACAGTGATTAGAATACTGCATATGTCCAGTGCTGCATCTGTTACACTACAGTGATTTTCTTCCTTTATCTTGGTCTGCAATTGCTCAGCTCTTTCTTTTGTCCAGGCTGACTTGTCTTTCTGAACTTTTTCATTAGAGGGGGCATTCATATTGATATTTTCTTCATTGTCAATAAGCTGTTCAAGAGCTGTTGCAAGAACTGTCAGTTGTTCAGACTTGGAGCATATGTTGCTTACTGATATAGGGTCATCTTCAGTTTCAATGTTTGCATCAGCGTCACTGCTGTTTGATTTCTCAGGGTTTTGATTTGTTAAAGCAGAGGCAAAGGTTTTAATTACATGTGGTACTGTATTTATTCCATTTAATAGACTCTCTGCCACATTCATGCCTACAGCATTCCATCCTGTTGGCACACTGTTTATTGCTTCTTTGTAATCTGCAATTGTCTCATCTACTCGAGTCTTCATTTTATTGAAATATTCCTCTGCCATCGCCTTGGCATCCTCTGCTGCTTTTTGTTTTAGCTTTGCATCCTCCAAGGCTTTCTTAGTCTCTTCCAGCTCCTTCTCATAGTGTGTCTTGGAACTCAGACAGGCCTCCAGCAGCTCTTGGATCAGATAGATGACACCAGTGAACTTGTCCTCAACTGACTGGGCTAATCTTGTGCAGTCATCTGCTATGGATTTCATATTGTTTAGCTGCCCAGGGAGCAGGGCATCCACCACCTCTAAATCCTGGAAGAGAGTCTGGACGATAGTTTTCATGTGGCTTGGGACACTCATGGAGAGAAGTCGGATCTGATCCATATTCTTGTGAGCAGTGTTAAAGGCATTCCAGCCCGCGTGACTCACCTGTGTTAAGCAAGTGAGGAATGAATCTGGGTACTTAATGTGTTTAAATATGCCTTCAGGGGGCATTTTATTGATGGAAAAGTCTCCCTGCCCTGCGGCGATGCATGCCAGCTCCCCCAGGATGGCGATGGAGATGGGGCCGGGCATCAGATACTCCTCCCAGTTGGCATAGGGCTTCATCATCATCTCAGTCTCTTTCCTGACGTCTTCTGCTTTGCAGATGTTCATCATGGCTTTAGCCACAACAGCAGAATTTTTACCTTGTGCTGCCATTTTGTGCCCAGGCAATGAAAACTGAAACACAGTGTAAGAGAAATTTATCATGAGTCTCAAATACCTGTTTACACTTAGATTAGAGAGCCTTTTTGCCTCTTGTAAAGTAGAGCTGCTGAATTGGATATTGGTAGTGTAACAACTGCAGTATCTAGAAGTATGATTTATAAATTTGGAGCCAGATTCTGCACTCAGTTACACCAGGTTAGATCTAAAGTAATTCAGTTGACTGAGAGCAGAATCTGGTCCTTTGTATTAGAACTGAGTGAATAATATTCATTTCTGCCATTTCTATGTTTACGTTTAAAGTGTTCATCTATTCTGAAAGAGACTGTAAAAATGTTCACTTCTTACCATACAGACTTGCTCCACTTCTGTGGAACAGAGTCACGTTTGCCAACTTTGGAGACAAAAACAAGTTTTTACTGATTTTTACCACTAATAAGACAACTCCCTCCTTTCCCTCCCCCACAACTCACTCCTACTGTGTTGCTAGGAAATGTGAGACCCTTTTGAACAGTTGCTGTTAGGTTGGAGCTAAGGGCCAGTTGTGGGGGTGACAGTCTGTTTCCGGGCAGGCTACATTGACTGGCAGATGCTTCACTGGTTCACATTGGGGTGAGCATACTCAGTAATGTGCGGACAAGATACCCTGTCAGAAAGGTCAACTGAGGTTCCATTAAGCATGCTTGGTGGAAGAACAGTCACACTTGTGTCCATATTAGATATAGCAAGTGCTTATTGTACCTGCATGTGGTTGTTCGTTGCCCCAATAACTACAAGTGATATGAGAGAGAGAGAATCAGTCCTGCTGATAAGAGGAAGGGAAAAGTTGCAGTGACGTATAGGATAAAATTCAATAAGGACAAATGCAAAGTACTCCACTTAAGAAGGAATAATCAACTGCACAAATACAAAATGGGCAATGACTGCCTAAGAAAGTTCTGCAGAAAAAGGATCTGGCATATAATGGATCACAAGATAAATATGAGTCAACAGTATAACGCTGATGCAAAAAAAGAGACCATCATTCTGGGATGTATTAGCAGGAGTGTGTAAACAAGACATGAGAAGTAATTCTTTCATTCTAAACAGAACTGATAAGGCCACAGCTGGAGTACTGTGTCCAGTTCAGGGCACCACACTTTGGGAAAGATGTGGACAAACTGGAGAAAGTCCAGAGAAGATCAACAAAAATGATGAAAGGGCTAGAAAACATGAGCTATGAGGAAACATTGAGAAAAATGGATTTGTTTAGTCTGGAGAAGAGAAGATTGAGCACGGACATACCAATCTTCAAGCACGTAACAGGTTGTTACGAAGAGGGGGTGATAAATTGTTTTCCTTATCTGCTGAGGACAGGACAAGACGTAAGGGGCTTAAGTCACAGCAAGAGAGATGGACATTAGGGAAAAGCTTCCTAACTGTCTGGGTGGTTAAGCACTGGAACAAATTGCCTAGGTAGGTTGTAGAATCTCTGTCACTGGAGGTTTTTAAGAGCAGGTTAGACAAACACTGCTGGTGTGAACTGAGATCATGCTAAGTAGTCCTTTAAAAAACAGGAGTACTTTGGATGATCTGAGTTCCCACAGCAGCATACACACAACAAATACTTTGGTCTGGGGTGGTGGGGGGTTAACTGGCTGTGATTACATTTAATTGGCCAATTAGCATCCCTAGTGTTCCAGAGTCTGACGTATTTTATCATGTAGACATGCCCTTAGGTTATGTCTACACCACATCATTGTGTCACTACTTACCTTATTCTACACTACATCATTCTATACTACATCTTATGTCTACACTACATCTTATGTCGCTACTTAGTTATTCACTTGTTTCATTGTGTCGCTACTTACTTAAGAATCTGGGGGTAAGTGCACTGCTGTAGCACTTCTGGTGAAGACACTGTAAGCGGATGGGAGAGAATTCTCCTGTCAGCTTAATAACTCCACCTTCATGAGAGGCAGTAGTTATGTCAGCAAGAGAAGCTCTCCCGCCGACATAGCGTTGTCTACACTGGTGCATAGGTCAATATACAATCATAGAATCATAGAATATCAGGGTTGGAAGGGACCTCAGGAGGTATCTAGTCCAACCCCCTGCTCAAAGCAGGACCAATTCCCAACTAAGTCATCCCAGCCAGGGCTTTGTCAATCCTGACCTTAAAAACCTCTAAGGATGGAGATTCCACCACCTCCCTAGGTAACCCATTCCAGTGCTTCACCACCCTCCTAGTGAAATAGTGTTTGCTAATATCCAACCTAGACCTCCCCCACTGCAACTTGAGACCATTGCTCCTTGTTCTGTCATCTGGTACCATTGAGAACAGTCTAGATCCATCCTCTTTGGAACCCCCTTTCAGGTAGTTGAAAGCAGCTATCAAATCTCCCCTCATTCTTCTTTTCTGCAGACTAAACAATCCCAGTTCCCTCAGCCTCTCCTCATAAGTCATGTGCTCCAGCCCCCAAATTATTTTTGTTGCCCTCTGCTGGACTCTCCAATTTTTCCACATCCTTCTTGTAGTGTGGGACCCAAAACTGGACACAGTACTCCAGATGTGGCCTCACCAATGTCGAATAGAGGGGAATGATCACGTCCCTCGATCTGCTGGCAATGCCCCTACTTATACAGCCCAAAATGCCGTTAGCTTTCTTGGCAACAAGGGCACACTGTCGACTCATATCCAGCTTCTCGTCCACTGTAAACCCTAGGTCCTTTTCTGTGGAACTGCTGCCTAGCCACTCGGTCCCTAGTCTGTAGCAGTGCATGGGATTCTTCCATCCTAAGTGCAGGACTCTGCACTTGTCCTTGTGGAACCTCATCAGATTTCTTTTGGCCCAAATCCTCTAATTTGTCTGCACCCACCGGAAGCCAAGCTCCCATCTCCCCCCCCACCTCCTCCTCCTCCCCTGAGTGTGCTGTGTCCCTGCTCCTCCTCCTACCTCCCAGCATAGTTCTTTCATTCACACCCCTGAGTGACGTAAATTATACTGAAGAAATTTATAGTGTAGACATAGCCTAAGGGCAAGACTACCCTAAAAAATTAAGTCAACTTAAGTTATGTTGATGTACAGCCATTGCAGTAATTAAATTAGTTTTGCATGTCCACATTAGCTCTTTCTGTCAGCAGTGCATATCCTCACCAGGAATGTTTGAACCATTTAATTGTCAGTGTGTGGGGGGGGCATTGTGGGGCATTGACAGATGGAGCCCCGCCGGGCTGACACCCAGAACCCCTTACCAACCCGCCGGGACTCTGGCTGTCAGCCATTGGGGCAGACAGCCGCACCAGTCTGATGTAAGCAACGCAGTGTCTACACGCACACTGCATCAATCTAACTACATCAACCTAAGTGCTACGCCTCTTGTGGAAGTGGAGTTATTAGGTCAGTATAGTGGGCAATGGTGGGAGCAACATTGTAATGTAGACGCTTATAAAGTTAGGTCCACATAAGCTGCCTTATGTCGACCTAACCATAGGCGCTGACTTCCCCTCTTTCCCCTGGGTGCTCGACCCCCACTCTGCCCCCGGCCCCACCCTCACTCCACCCCTTCCATATGGCCCCTTCCCCACCCCACCCCTTCCCCGCCCCCATTCCAACCCCTTCCCCAAAGTCCCCGCCCCAACTCCACCCCCTCCCTGCCAATATTCCAACTCCTTCCCCAAGTCCTGGCCCCGCCTCTTCCCCACCTGCTCCCCTGAGTGCGCCACGTTCCTGCTCCTCTCCCACGCTGTTTGGCGGCAGCCGGGTAGGAAGCGCTGGGAGGTAGGTGGAGGAGCGGGGACACAGCACGCTCAGGGAAGGAGGAGGAGGTGGGGCAGGGAGCTTGACTGCCAGTGGGTGCAGAGCACCCATTAATTTTTCCCTGTGGGTGTTCCAGCCCCAAGCACCCACAGAGTTGGCACCTATGGACCTAACTCGTAGTGTAGCCCAGGCCTTAGTTTGTCCATGCCTCAATTTCCCATCTGTACAATGGGGATAACACTACTTCCCTCTTTACATTAGTGTTGTAAGGAAAATGACTGTGGTGTTCAGATACTATGGTAAGTGGGGCCAAATAAGTACCTAATCTAGACAGAAAGGTTCATGTTTGGCATTCAGCGCTACCAGCTATAAGGTTCTGTGGGGACTAGAACCTGGGTCTGCAAGATGGCCAACCTCTCCGCACCCCTACCCAGGGGTAGTGATAAGTCTGTGTGCATCACCATCAATACCCTGGGGAAATAAACACCACAGGAAGTACCACCTCAGAAGTCCAGACTGACAGCTTCCCTTGTAGCCCCTGATTGATCTAGGTACCTATTTTTAACTCCTTTTTATTTATAAATGTTTTTATCTTTATTTCTGTAAAATTGCCCATAGCCATTTTCTTATGAACAAGGCAAACTGAGCTGGACTTCTGAACAGGTTACAATTACTGACTGTAACCTTTGAAGGGGACTGCACCTTTGACCTCAGGGAGGCAAAGAAAACATGAAAGTAGCAGCCTGGGCACTACAATGTAGGCATGGAAAAAAGTTGCATTGTCCCTTCGAAGCAGAGAAATTTTTATATTAATTTAATAGAATTTTCCTATGTGATACTATTTGTAAATACAAAACACTCACAACTGGTCTCTGTGAGGTTTTGGAAGTAAAACACAAAAAACAAGGATGCTTGCTGTAGGGAATGGAGTGGGATAGTCAGAGGTGTTCTCCTCTTGTTGTCAGTGTTGATGCCCGTGCAGTGCTACAAGACGCTGTGCTAAGAGCAGAGCAGCTGGAGAGGTGGGCAGTCAGCCTGCCTAGTTTTCACTGAAAATATTGATGGAATCAACACGTTCCCATGGAACATTTCAATTCTGTTGAATCAGCATTTTCCAATGGTAAACTTGTGTCAGAAAATTTCCAGCCAATTCTAGTGTTGACGTTGACCTCAGTGTGCAAGAGTATGTTCAAGTTATGTGATCACACATATATTCTCTAGTTAGTTCAGTGATACTCAGACCAAGGCTCAAGTGCTGCAAGTGGCTCTTTAATGTGTTTCCTGCGGCTATTTAGAGCACATGACATTAAAACACTGTGTGAATTATTAACCAATCTAATGTTATTAACCCATCAGGATGTGTTTACTATGTTATTAACCAATTAAGTTATTAACCTTCACTAAGTTAATAACATTTTGTGTGACAATTATATATCTATCTATCTATCTATATAATTTTAACAGAAAATTATATCTCTATATATAAAGGCTGTTGATTAATCGCAGTTAACTCATGCGATTAACTCCAAAAAATTAATCACGATTAATTGCAGTTTTAATCGTACTGTTAAACAATAGTATATTGTGACAAAGTTCCTCCTCTATCTTGGTGGGTCCTGCACTTATTGGCGGATTTTCTTGCCTCAGAGATTCACCATGTGGGTTGGGGAACAGCCCAGAGACCTTCCCCTCTGGAAGAACCCACAGTCCAGGTCAATTGGGAGGTTTGGGGGGAACCCGGGCCCACCCTGTACTCCGGGTTCCAGCCCAGGGCCCTGTGGACTGCAGCTGTCTATAGTGCCTCCTGTAACAGCTGCATGACAGCTACAACTCCCTGGGCTACTTCCCCATGGCCTCCTCCAAACACCTTCCCTATTCTCACCACAGGACCTTCCTCCTGGTGTCTGATAACGCTTGTGCTCCTCAGTCCTCCAGCAGCACACCCTCTCACTCTCAGCTCCTTGTGCCTCTTGCTCCCAGCTCCTCACACTCGCACCACAAACTGAAGTGAGCTCCTTTTAAAACCCAGGTGCCCTGATTAGCCTGCCTTAATTGATTCTAGCAGCTTCTTCTTAATTGGCTCCAGGTGTCCTAATTAGCCTGCCTGCCTTAACTGGTTCTAGCCGGTTCCTGATTACTCTAGTGCAGCCCCTGCTCTGGTCACTCAGGGAACAAAAAACTACTCATCCAGTGACCAGTATATTTGCCCTCTACCAGACTCCTGTACCCCACTGGTCTGGGGCTTGTCACAGCCCTCAGAGTCATATTTAATATTTCTAGTTTCTGATACAAGAATGATACACTTATACAAATAGGAGGACCACACTCAGTAGATTATAAGCTTTGTAATGATACCTTACAAGAGACCTTTTGCATGAAGCATATTCCAGTTACATTATAATCATACTTTTCAGCATACTTCCATAAAATCATATAGAGTGCAACTTCTCACCTTCCTCCTGAACTTACTGCCAGAGACTTGGACACTGACCATGGCGGAGGCAGTATACCTAAAATTCGTTTTTAGGCTCCCCTCTGGGACAGACACTCCTGTGTCCCCCCAAAAAGGAAAGAGACCCTGATCCAGCTGTAGGCTCACAGCTACCAGCTATGACAGACCCGTCACTAGCAGCAAACCCCAGCCCCCCTTTCACTCAGGTTGGGTTTGCTTCCAGCTACAGAGTCCTTGGGGCTTTTCCCACAGGAGCAGTTACCAGGTTCCCAACTTCCAGCTCCAGGATACATGTCTCTGTGCACCTCTTCCACTCCATTACCACCAGTTCATGCTTCTGGGTCTCAATTTGCTTTGTCTTTTAAGTCCAGGGTTTGCTGGTGGGCAGCCTTTTCTTTTTCCAGGGCAGCCTTTTCCCGGGCAAATTGCACATCAATTTCCATTTGTTTTCCCTTTAGACCGTCACTCGATGAGCTGGGATACCACAGAGAACCCCCCTCCTGCCAGAACAGGCCCCCCTCCACTTCTGTCTTGCTAAGTTTGACACTTCAGTCAGCTTCAGCACAGACACAGAGGTTGGGCCACACCCGTCTGCAGTTCACTGAAACTGAGATGCACTCCGCTCAGGGGCTTCTTAGTTAACAGAGATTTTCCCAGCGCCCAGTGTTCAGCCTTTTGGGGTAATTTGCAACTTTTGTAGTTCTAGCTTCTTCTGATCTTCACTCTTACTTATTTTGCTTCCTTTTCTGTCCCTACTTTCCTTACCCGAAATAAACAAACAGAAAATAACAAAACAGTAACCACTTTGTCTATTCTCCAGCCACCACACCCAAAACTCACTACCAGTATCTCAAAGCAATCGGCTGTGCATAGACCCTGCTCGACTACGCCACTGTGACGAGTTGGATCACAGAACCCCCTTGGGAACTGCCAACTGATGTGCCAAGACTACTTCTGCTCCTGCTTTCCCTGCCCTGGTAGCTTGGGACTCCAGCCCCTGTCTTGTTGAGCCAGACACGCCAATCTGCTCCAACTCAGACCCAGGGTCTGAACCATGTGCCCCAAAGCTACAGACTTAACTGAAAGCAGCTAACAGAAGTGTCCCTGTCTTTAACATTCAGATGCCCAACTCCCAATGGGGTCTAAACCCCAAATAAATCTGTTTTACTCATAAATTGTTCGTCCTCTATAACACTGATAGAGAGATATGCACAGCTGTTTGCCCCCCCCCCCAGGTATTAATACACACTCTGGGTTAATTAATAAGTAAAAAGTGATTTTATTAAATACAGGAAGTAGGTTTTGGGGGGGAAGACAGAGTTTCCCAAATGACTCAAACTATTTGGGTGGTGGCAGCAAAAGCAGATCTAAGCTGGTAATTCAGTTTAGGGGTTCACATGCAGGTTCCCATATCTGTACTCTAAAGTTCAGAGTGGGGAAGGAACCTTGACAGGCATAATTCTGGGTTAATACTCCACTTGGGGTACAAGGCTGTGGAGCTGGGAAATTGGCTGGTGCTTCCATAGTTGATCCTTAAATGGCTTAGGTAAAGCACTCAGGTAACTCAGTTGCATGCATGGCCACCACCTACTGTCATGTTGGGTGATAAGGCGGCCTGGAGAGGCTGGCTGTGAGTCACCAGCAGATCAGTGTAAGAGAGGCCAACCACCCACCTGAATTGTTAGGGGGCACTGTGGTTCCAACGGCTCCCAGACTGCACCCTGAGGATGCCAACCTGTCACACTCATAATTTATAAAAAGTTAATTTATAGTTTGTTTCTGTGTAAAAATAAACTTTGATCTGGCACACAAAAGATTTTTTTTTCTTACCTTCACTTGTATTATTCATAATTTACTTAATGATATTTAAAGTAGGAGGGTGCATTTTTTCAGGTCAGTGTGTGTGTGCGTGGGGGGGTGTATCACAATTTTTTTTAAAGTCCCAAAGGTGTCATCAGCGCAAAGAGGTTGAAAAACACCAGAATATAGCTACATATTTTCCCCAATCAATTTAAAAATATTTGATAGCTCCAATGGGGCCAAAGCCCGAGCCCCGCCACCCAGGCTGAAGCACGTACTTAGCTTTGCAGGGGCGGGCATTTGCCCTTCTTGCCATCCCTTACTGCTGGCCCTGCACTTGTGATCCCCCTAAACCCATCCTGCTACCCCCTGGGGGGCATAACCCCCAGGTTGAAAAACACTGCATTAGAGACAAACAGAGAAATGCCACTGAGTTGAGTGTAAGATCTTGCATCACTCAGCACACAGACCTTCCTTCGACTTTTTTGTCAAGAAGCTGAAACTTTTTTATCAGAAACTGAAACTTACTTTTACATTTACTGGCAATAATGAGAACGAGCCAAGACAACGTCATCTGTATTTGCATAAGAAACCATTATATATATGACATGCTGATGTGCTAACTGCATAATTCATATTTGAGTGGACTCTGAAGGAAACTCTAAACTTAAGAAGCTCTATACTGCTGCAAGTGTGAAGGTAAGTATTAATTTTATTTACTAAGAAATTAACATGAGAAGGGGGAGTTTGGGGTGTGTGAATAGGGTAGTGAAGGGAGGGGAATTTGGAGGTGAGAAGGGAGGTTGGAGAGGGTCAGGATGTAGGGGAATTTGGGGGTGAGTGGGGGATGTCAGGGAGGGTGATGTGGGAGGGGAATTTGGGGGTGAGCAGTGGAGTTCAGGGGATTCAGAAGGCAGGAGAAGTTGGAGTGAGTAGGAAAGCTGGGCAAATAATTGATTTTTTGGTTTATTGGATGAACCAAAATAATCCAAAAAGAATTGCACGATGGGTCTATCTGAAATGACAATTTTTAATTTCTCCCCCCGCAACCAAAAACTAAAAAAAAAAATTATGTCAGGTCAAATGAAACATTTTGTTCCACTTGGAATGAAATATTTCATATTGGTTTTTGGTGGGATTTTTTACAATGTTTACTTTTTAAAAATTTAAATCTAGCTAAATTTCTAAATGCAATGTCATTTTGAAACCAAAAAATAAATCAAACAATTCATTTTGATGTTTTTGTAAATTTTTTCCTTTTTTTTTCTAGCTGAAACTATTTGCTGAATTGGATCCAAATTCACAAACAGTATTAGCCAACCTGTAAATGTATTTTTCAGCAAATAAACTATTTGCCAATTTTTTTTTACTCAGCTCTAGTGAGAAGTGCTGTGGGGGTAGGTGCAGGAGGCAAGGGTAATTTTGGGGGCTATGACTGTGTCAATGTAGAGGGGTTCAGCAGGCAGGAGGATTTGGGGGTATACAGAAGAATGCAAGGAGGTTCAAGAGACAAGGAGAATTTGGGAGGGGTTTACACAGAAAAATATGGGGGAGGTGCAAGAGACCAGGGGAATTTGGAATTTCTTGTTTACTGTTCATGAATAACATTTTAAATTAAAAAAAAACCCAGAATTTCTTTAGACAAAAACTGGGAACACAGTGAGCCATAAAAAAGGAAAAAAATCTGATGAGTTTTTAAAAAAATCAGATTAATCTAATTTGGGTCCACAAACACTAAAATGCTTTAATCATAATCATGTTGTTATTGCATAACATCGCTCCAGAGCAAAGTTAAAGTTGTTTGAGTGGCCTTACTGTATAATACCAGACTTAACATGTTTGGATTTCTCTTAAATTAAAGTCTGAATTTACTGGGTTTATAACACTGAGTTTTCAGATCATTAGAACATCCCAGCAATGTATTTTACCCTTAATTACTAATATATACCCTAAGACTTCTATTTTAACAGGATATTTGTCAGGGAATATAACTGTAGGAATGGTATCAAATTAACTAACTCAGTGATACTCAGATCTCAGTGGTTCAGGAGCCAAATTAGTGATCAACATTACCCAAAAGAGACACAGTCGTGTGAATTCATTGTTTCCTTTACTATAGTGCTATTCATATTTAAACAGTAGGATGGGAAATAATATTATATATATATATATTAGGGCTGTCAAGTGATAAAAAAATTAATCGTGATTAATCGCACAATTAAAAAAATCGTGCAATTAATCGCACTGTTAAACAATAATAGAATACCATTTATTTAAATATTTTTGGACGTTTTCCACATTTTCAAATATATTGATTTCAACACAGAATATTCATTTCTACTTCTTGTTCAGCCAATTGCTCAGACAAACAAGTTTGTTTACATTTGCAGGAGATAATGCTGCCCACTTCTTGTTTACAATGTCACTTGAAAGTGAGAACAGGCGTTCACATGGCACTGTTGTAGCTGGCGTCACAAGATATTTACTTGCCAAATGTGCTAAAGATTCATATGTCCCTTCATGCTTCAACCACCATTCCAAAAGACATGCATCCATGCTGATGATGGGTTCTGCTCGATAATGATCCAAAGCAGAGTGGACTGATGCATGTTCATTTGAGTCAGATGTCACCAGCAGAAAGTTGATTTTCTTTTTTGGTGGTTCAGGTTCTTTAGTTTCTGCATTGTAGTGTTGCTCTTTTAAGACTTCTGAAAGCATGCTCCACACCTCATCCCTTTCAGATTTTGGACGACACTTCAGATTCTTAAACCTTGGGTCGAGTGCTGTAGCTATTTTTAGAAATCTCATACTGGTACCTTCTTTGTGTCTTGTCAAATCTGCAGTGAAAGTGTTCTTAAAACAAACATGTGCTGGGTCATCATCTGAAACTGCTATGACATGAAATATATGGCAGAATGTGGGTAAAAACAGCAGGAGACATACAATTCTCCCCCAAAGAGTTCAGTCACAAATTTAATTTTTTTAATGTGTAATTTTTTTAATGTGTGTCATCCGCATGGAAGCATGTCCTCTGGAATGGAGGCCGAAGCATGAAGGGGCATATGAATGTTTAGCATATCTGGCACATAAATATCTTACAATGCCAGCTACAAAAGTGCCACGCGAACACCTGTTCTCACTTTCAGGTGACATTATGAATAAGAAGTGGGCAGCATTATCTCTCATAAATGTAAACAAACTTGTTTGTCTTAGCGATTGGCAGAATAAGAAGTAGGACTGAGTGGACTTGTAGGCTCTAAAGTTTTACATTGTTTTGTTTTTGAGTGCAGTTATGTAACAAAAAAAATCTATATTTGTAAGTTGCACTTTCACGATAAAGAGATTGCACTACAGAACTTGTATGAGGTGAATTGAAAAATATTATTTATTTTGTTTATCATTTTTACAGTGCACATTTGTAAGAAAAATAATAATATAAAGTAAGCACTGTACACTTTGTATTCTGTGTTGTGATTGAAATAAATATATTTGTTTATATATATATAAAAATTGTGACAGACCCAGACCAGTGGGGTACAGGAGTCCGGTAGAGGGCAAATACACTGGTCACTGGATGAGTAGTTTTCTGTTCCCTGAGTGACCAGAGCAGGGGCTGCACTAGAGTAATCAGGAACCTGCTAGAACCAGTTAAGGCAGGCAGGCTAATTAGGACACCTGGAGCCAATTAAGAAGAAGCTGCTAGAATCAATTAAGGCAGGCTAATCAGGGCACCTGGGTTTTAAAAAGGAGCTCACTTCAGTTTGTGGTG